>NC_056728.1:1226038376-1226085054 GCF_019279795.1 Protopterus annectens | reverse complement strand
CACAAAAAACATCACAACGTTATGTTAAATGGTCCAAAGATGTGAATGAAGAAGATAAATTGCCCCCTTGCTGGCAGTCACACACACACTAGCCCCCTTGCTGGCAGTCACACACTAGCCCCCTTGCTGGCAGTCACACACTAGCCCCCTTGCTGGCAGTCACACACTAGCCCCCTTGCTGGCAGTCACACACTAGCCCCCTTGCTAGCCCCCTTGCTGGCAGTCACACACTAGCCACACAATAGCAAGCTTGCTGGTAGTCACACACTAGCCAGCTTGCTGGTAGTCACACACTAGCCAGCTTGCTGGTAGTCACACACTAGCCAGCTTGCTGGTAGTCACACACACTTGCCCCCTTGGCTGCAGTCACACACACTTGCCCCCTTGGCTGCAGTCACACACACTTGCCCCCTTGCTTGCAGTTGCCCACATACACAGACATGCACACACTTGTGCCCTTGCCTGCAGTCACACACAAGCACACACACTTGCCCCATTCCTAGCAGTCACACTTGCCCACACTTGCCCCCTTGCTTGAAGTCAGACACAGATACACACACACACATATAATTATATTGCTTGTACAATGCAGTAAAGTTTTATTGGGTGTTTTAATTGGGTTAAAATATTCCAGAAACAGTGAAACTAAATGCATGCACCCGATAAAGAAAGTACTACCCAATTCAGAACATTTCCATCACAAGTCTAGCCAAACCTCAAGTAGAGTAAAACACGCAGCACTAAATGCAAACCACTTCTCCTTGGACTACAGTTCTAATTATAATTTATATTCAGCTTTATTAAACTACAAGTAACATAGCCAAGCAACGTGCTGCAACTAGCAATCGCTGTGATACCACACACTTGTAGAAATGTTGGTTATCCAAAACAAATCTGCTGGCTGAAAGCAACTATCTACTGGCTTCATGGGTAAAACATGATCACAGTAAAAAATGAAAAGCAAACATGACATCAGCTCAGAATACACTGCAACGAGTATGTCACAATTTGAAATGTCTCAGGCTGAGAGCGATGGTCCTGACATGTCATACCTATGAACCTCAGTGCACTACATCTGGACTAAGCCATACGTAAGTGGGAGAAAGGCACAAGTCGAAGTAGAAATTTCCAATATTGCTCTTACAAAGTTTGAAAGATCATCCAACAGTAGGTCTTGCATTAGTATGAATTTTCGAAAGGGTATGAAATGTGAAACTACAATGTCAGCCATTATTTTCTATATTCATTCTATAATGTTTTGACACTAAAGGTCCACAAAAAAACATCACAACATTATGTGAAATGGTACAAAAATGTGAATCAAGAAGATAAATTGCCACCTTGCTGGCAGTCACACACACACACACTAGCCCCCTTGCTGGCACACACTAGCCCCCTTGCTGGCACAAACTAGCCCCCTTGCTGGCACAAACTAGCCCCCTTGCTGGCAGTCACACACACACACACTTGCCCCCTTGGCTGCAGTCACACACACTTGCCCCCTTGGCTGCAGTCACACACTCTTGCCCCCTTGCTTGCAGTTGCCCACATACACAGACATGCACACACTTGTGCCCTTGCCTGCAGTCACACACAAGCACACACACTTTCCCCATTCCTAGCAGTCACACACTTGCCCACACTTGCCCCCTTGCTTGAAGTCAGACACAGATACACACACACACATATAATTATATTGCTTGTACAATGCAGTAAAGTTTTATTGGGTGTTTTAATTGGGTTAAAATATTCCAGAAACAGTGAAACTAAATGCATGCACCCGATAAAGAAAGTACTACCCAATTCAGAACATTTCCATCACAAGTCTAGTCAAACTCAAGTAGAGTAAAACAAGCAGCACTAAATGCAAACCACTTCTCCTTGGACTACAGTTCAAATTATAATTTATATTCAGCTTTATTAAACTACAAGTAACATAGCCAAGCAACGTGCTGCAACTAGCAATCGCTGTGATACCACACACTTGTAGAAATGTTGGTTATCCAAAACAAATCTGCTGGCTGAAAGCAACTATCTACTGGCTTCATGGGTAAAACATGATCACAGTAAAACATGAAAAGCAAACATGACATCAGCTCAGAATACACTGCAACGAGTATGTCACAATTTGAAATGTCTCAGGCTGAGAACGATGGTCCTGACATGTCATACCTATGAACCTCAGTGCACTACATCTGGACTAAGCCATACGCAAGTGGGAGAAAGGTACAAGTAGAAGTAGAAATTTCAAATATTGCTCTAATAAAGTTTGAAAGATCATCCAACAGTAGGTCTTGCATTAGTATCAATTTTCGAAAGGGTATGAAATGTGAAACTACAATGTAAGCCATTATTTTCTATATTCATTCTATAATGTTTTGCCACTAATGGTCCACAAAAAAAAACATCACAACGTTATGTTAAATGGTCCAAAGATGTGAATCAAGAAGATAAATTGCCCTTGCTTGCACTCACTCACTCACACACTAGCCCCTTGCTTGCACTCACTCACTCACACACTAGCCCCCTTGCTTGCACTCACTCACTCACACACTAGCCCCTTGCTTGCACTCACTCACTCACACACTAGCCCCTTGCTTGCACTCACTCACTCACACACTAGCCCCTTGCTTGCACTCACTCACTCACACACTAGCCCCTTGCTTGCACTCACTCACTCACACACTAGCCCCCTAGTTTGCACTCACTCACTCACACACTAGCCCCTTGCTTGCACTCACTCACTCACACACTAGCCCCTTGCTTGCACTCACTCACACACTAGCCCCCTTGCTTGCACTCACTCACACACTAGCCCCCTTGCTTGCACTCACTCACACACTAGCCCCCTTGCTTGCACTCACTCACACACTAGCCCCCTTGCTTGCACTCACTCACTCACTCACACACTAGCCCCCTTGCTTGCACTCACTCACTCACACACTAGCCCCCTTGCTTGCACTCACTCACTCACACACTAGCCCCCTTGCTTGCACTCACTCACTAGCCCCCTTGCTTGCACTCACTCACTAGCCCCCTTGCTTGCACTCACACACTCACACACTAGCCCCCTTGCTTGCACTCACTCACTCACACACTAGCCCCCTTGCTTGCACTCACTCACTCACACACTAGCCCCCTTGCTTGCACTCACTCACTCACACACTAGCCCCCTTGCTTGCACTCACTCACTAGCCCCCTTGCTTGCACTCACTCACTAGCCCCCTTGCTTGCACTCACACACTCACACACTAGCCCCCTTGCTTGCACTCACACACACACACTAGCCCCCTTGCTTGCACTCACTCACACACTAGCCCCCTTGCTTGCACTCACTCACTCACACACTAGCCCCCTTGCTTGCACTCACTCACACACTAGCCCCCTTGCTTGCACTCACTCACTCACACACTAGCCCCCTTGCTTGCACTCACTCACTCACACACTAGCCCCCTTGCTTGCACTCACTCACTCACACACTAGCCCCCTTGCTTGCACTCACTCACTCACACACTAGCCTCCTTGCTTGCACTCACTCACTCACACACTAGTCCCCTTGCTTGCACTCACTCACTCACACACTAGCCCCCTTGCTTGCACTCACTCACTCACACACTAGCCCCCTTGCTTGCACTCACTCACTCACACACTAGCCCCCTTGCTTGCACTCACTCACTCACTAGCCCCCTTGCTTGCACTCACTCACTAGCCCCCTTGCTTGCACTCACTCACTAGCCCCCTTGCTTGCACTCACTCACTAGCCCCCTTGCTTGCACTCACTCACTAGCCCCCTTGCTTGCACTCACACACTCACACACTAGCCCCCTTGCTTGCACTCACACACTCACACACTAGCCCCCTTGCTTGCACTCACTCACTCACACACTAGCCCCCTTGCTTGCACTCACTCACTCACACACTAGCCCCCTTGCTTGCACTCACTCACTCACACACTAGCCCCCTTGCTTGCACTCACTCACTCACACACTAGCCCCTTTCTTGCGCTCACTCACTAGCCCCCTTGCTTGCACTCACTCACTAGCCCCCTTGCTTGCACTCACTCACTCACACACTAGCCCCCTTGCTTGCACTCACTCACTCACTCACACACTAGCCCCCTTGTTTGCACTCACTCACTCACTCACACACTAGCCCCCTTGCTTGCACTCACTCACTAGCCCCCTTGCTTGCACTCACTCACTCACACACTAGCCCCCTTGCTTGCACTCACTCACTCACTCACACACTAGCCCCCTTGCTTGCACTCACTCACTCACTCACACACTAGCCCCCTTGCTTGCACTCACTCACTCACACACTAGCCCCTTGCTTGCACTCACTCACTCACACACTAGCCCTTGCTTGCACTCACTCACTCACACACTAGCCCCTTGCTTGCACTCACTCACTCACACACTAGCCCCTTGCTTGCACTCACTCACTCACACACTAGCCCCCTTGCTTGCACTCACTCACTCACACACTAGCCCCCTTGCTTGCACTCACTCACTCACACACTAGCCCCCTTGCTTGCACTCACTCACTCACACACTAGTCCCCTTGCTTGCACTCACTCACTCACACACTAGCCCCCTTGCTTGCACTCACTCACTCACACACTAGCCCCTTGCTTGCACTCACACACTCACACACTAGCCCCTTGCTTGCACTCACTCACTCACACACTAGCCCCCTTGCTTGCACTCACTCACTCACACACTAGCCCCCTTGCTTGCACTCACTCACTCACACACTAGCCCCCTTGCTTGCACTCACTCACTCACACACTAGCCCCCTTGCTTGCACTCACTCACTAGCCCCCTTGCTTGCACTCACTCACTAGCCCCCTTGCTTGCACTCACTCACTAGCCCCCTTGCTTGCACTCACTCACTAGCCCCCTTGCTTGCACTCACTCACACACTAGCCCCCTTGTTTGCACTCACTCACTCACTCACACACACACTAGCCCCCTTGCTTGCACTCACTCACTCACTCACACACTAGCCCCCTTGCTTGCACTCACTCACTCACACACTAGCCCCCTTGCTTGCACTCACTTGATTCTCATTCTGAAGGCACCCATCCAAGAACTGCCTTATGCTAAAAGTACCTTAGTAACCATCTAAAAATAACACTGTGCCAGCCACTACTGCTGTAACCGATAGCTAGGTAAACTAATAGTAATTAGAGGTATAAATGCTAGGTAAACTAATAGTAATTACAGAGGAGGCACCCATCCAAGAACCGCCTTATGCTAAAGGTACCTTAGTAACCATCGGAAAATAACACAGTGCCAGCCACTACTACTGTAACCGATAGCTCGGTAAATAATAGTAATTACAGAGGTATAACTGCAGGGCAACCGTCTCAACACAAGACCGAAGTTAAACCCGCAAAGAACAGCTGCTGTTAATTTACAAAGCGCTAAAAATCATAAGGAAGGTGACTTTAATCCAAACTTTTTGCTGTAAGGCTCAAAGGCAACTGCGAGATACTTGCAATATGACACATTCCTTCCTGGGAATAATGCATGATCGTTACACTTTCTGTATTTTTATCAATGTTAGGTTTGCTGTTGGACCATGAACGTTAGTTTTTGCACTTTTGGTCGAAGGCAGTGCTTGCGTTAGCATTGTGAGATCCCAAATTTGTTATGGGTCGTATTTGTGTTTTCGTTGTACCTGTACGAGAGGGATTTGCTCAATAATCGGCGCATAGTTTTACATCAGCATACATTTATCGCATATGCAGCAGAGTAATTGAAGCAAAGTTATGCCTTTTATATGGATGGTTGGTGGCGTGAATTTGGCGGTTGGGACGACATATCAGTGAGATTTACAACCAGCAAGTTGGTTGACATTGATACTGATACAAAACGAGGAAGGGTGCACTGGCGACTACATACAAGTGCATGTACGCATCTTATATATATATATATAGGATATATAAATGGTTCCACAGCCGCCCACGTGGACTGATTCATCTGTCGCTAAACTTCTGCAGGGCACGGTCATCTTCCGAGTTACTAATCTACACTTATCTAGGTGGCCTAGGTGACAGTCTTTGAAAAACTGCTGGGGACACGACAGGGAGGACTGGAAACCAGGGTAAAGAATGAAGTCCACGTCCACACTCGTTTCCATACAGACTGAGACCGCCAAAGGGGAAACAGCCGGAACCAGGAATGGCAATATAAAATGAAAGCGTTGGTGTGTCCAAGGGCATCAAACCAGGGATCATATCGTTTTACTCTGTTGAAGGTCTGTGTTTTATGGAGTTAAATAAATATTTCTTACAGGACCTAAGAGGTGGGGTGTAACTTATACGCACTGTACCTGAAATTACCAGAATAGAAAGACGCAGGAATTTATCAGGCGAGTGGGGGGGGGGGGGCGCCATGAGGTTAGTTAAACTAATTTGCTCACAATCTTGTTCGCATAAAAACAATGCAAGTTTTCTAAAAAATAGTCACCAGCACTACATTTCAACAACTAAACACCAGCTGAAATGCTTCACTATTAAAAACTAAAAGCACGTGCCACCCGTACAAACACTAACGCTACTAATGGACTCATTAAAAATAGAAATAAATATCAGGGCTACGAACGCGCGCCATGAGGTTAGTTAAACTAATTTGCTCACAATCTTGTTCGCATAAAAACAATGCAAGTTTTCTAAAAAATAGTCACCAGCACTACATTTCAACAACTAAACACCAGCTGAAATGCTTCACTATTAAAAACTAAAAGCACGTGCCACCCGTACAAACACTAACGCTACTAATGGACTCATTAAAAATAGAAATAAATATCAGGGCTACGAACGCGCGCCATGAGGTTAGTTAAACTAATTTGCTCACAATCTTGTTCGCATAAAAACAATGCAAGTTTTCTAAAAAATAGTCACCAGCACTACATTTCAACAACTAAACACCAGCTGAAATGCTTCACTATTAAAAACTAAAAGCACGTGCCACCCGTACAAACACTAACGCTACTAATGGACTCATTAAAAATAGAAATAAATATCAGGGCTACGAACGCATGGACAGTAATATTAACTTTTCTTACAGTAAATAATACACTTACCTAGGATTTAGCGAAATGCTGGTGAAGATGCAAGCTGTAGAAACTGATAGGAAGTCCTTCGCACGAAATAGAACCGACAGGATTCACCTCGACCGAAGAGATGTTCCACACACCAGCTAATGCTTTTTATTAGGGCAATAGTGGGCTGGGCAAGGCATAGATGACATCACAATGTGGGAGGATCACAGGGGCTACAATACAGCATTTAAATTAGGCAGAGTTGACGTCAATTTGGGGGAGGAACTGTCCCTGGATTTACAAGAAGAGCTATGGCAGATGTGACATCACTATTTAAGAGACGGATAGACTGTTTTCATTTTGGTTTGAAATAGGGAAGTGAAATAGTACGGAAAGTTAGGAAGCCTAAGCTCTGAAACACTTTTGACGATTTTATTGTAAAGCTGCAGTTTTTTTTTTTTTGGCTGTAGGACAGAATGGGGACTTAAGCAGACAGTAGGTACAGCTTTTTAATTTGATATCCCGTTGTTTTCCTTTAATGGAAACAAAGAATTCCAGAAGGGATGCTTCATCTCCTTTCCAGATAAAAAAGAGGTCATCTACGAACCGTCTGTAGTAACCCACATATTTCTGGAATAAAGTTAACGGAAAAAAGAAATTCTCCTCCCAGTCTGCCATCACAATGTTGGCGTAGCTATTGGCACATGAAGTGCCCATAGCTACGCCATCTTTCTGTATATAGATCTCCTTTCCAAAAATAAACATATTGTTCTCAAGAACAATCTCTAAAAATAAAGAAAGTAGGTCCACTGTCCCTTCTTCAAAATTAGATTTACTACGAATATATCTTTGAAACATTAACATACCTTCTTGGTTAGGAATCATAGTGAAGAGACTAGTAACGTCAAGTGTAACCAGTAAAAATGGTTCCCTATCTTTCAGTGTAGCAGTAAACTCATATAAGTCAAGCAAAAACTGTTTGCTATCTTTAAGGATAAATTTATTACTATCCACTAAAGGTCTAAGAAAATATTCTAGTAGAATAGAAAAAGGCTCAGTTAGCCATCCTTGCCCTGCTACAATAGGTCTCAGGGAGGGAAGTCAATGACTTGTGAATCTTCGTAAGCCTTGTATTACTGGTATCAAGGGATTCCTAACTCTAAGATATTCAAATAGGGTATCCGAAATAATATGACTACGATGGAGGTCATCTAGAGTGTCATAGACTTGGAAGACTTTCGTACCAACCTCTAAAAGGCTTATATTACCATAGAATGTTCCATCACTTAACATAGAATCCATCATACTGATGTATCTAGTGGAGTCTAAAATCACTATGGGGCCTCCCTTATCAGCTGGTCTTATAACTATTGAGAGGTCATTTCTGAGATTGTCTAAGGCTTGTTTTTGTAAATAGGTAAGATTGTAATTACGTTTTTAGTAGTATTTTTACTTCTGTTATCATAGTACTTATATATATCATTCTCTACCATTCTGGAGAACGTCTCTATAACTGGATGTATATTTGGAATATATAAACTATTAGGTCTAAACCTCTCCAAATCTCTTTTCTCCTCTACTTGGTCTTGATCTCTAAAATTCAATTTCAGTTGGATATTCCTAATAAACATCTTTACATCTAAAATAGAGTCTGTTAATTCACTATCTCGTGTAGGGATAAAACTTAGGCCCTTGTTTAAAACTTCCTCTTCAAAGGTACTTAAAGGCCTGTTAGACAGGTTGACCACTAGGGTCCCCTGTTTTCTCCCACATTTTCTTCAAACTTGGTCCTGGATGTTCCCCTCCTGACCCTTTCCGTTTGTTCCTCCCTCTGCTTTGGGATCTCTGTCTCCCTGGGAAGGATTTGTTGGCTATGGGGAAAGGGGTACATATGGGAGATCTACTATTACCAGTTCTTGGGAAAATATCATTCAGTTCCTTCATATTCTTCTTCCTAACTACTGGTTCATTACTTTTATCTGAGAGTATGTTAGCCACTTTCCCTTTATCTGTAATGGGACTTGCAACATCCTCTGAGTATACAATATGTACCACATCTGATGTATTTTCATTCGTTATAGCATTGGTAGTAACATCGACATGGTTAACCATTGGATAAGACTGACCAGACCTCCAAGTCATCGAAGGGGTCGATGTCGTCTAAGGTGTCTTCGGAGCATAAGTCTTCGGCTCCGAGCACCTCTGGCAAGACTCGGTTGCTGGCTCCACAGCATTCGGAGCCGCACACCGAGATCTTACCTCGGAGCCAAGTCATTGTGTTGGAACCGGTGTCTGAGGTTTTGAAATCTCCGATCCTTAAGTCAGTGGCTTCTTCGGCTCCTTCGACCCGTTCTTCCGGTGCCCTTTCTGACATCGATGTGGACCGAGTGGTACAGAGACTTTTGTTGAACCCGGCCCTGGCCAAATTGCTTGCTGCTTTGACCCAGTTGGCTTCAAAGCCTACGACCCCTCCTTCCACGAGTTATGCTCCTCCTCCGAGACCAGTCGAGCCTTCGGAGCTGGAAAGAGAGGATCCAATAGTGGTGGAACCCTTGGAGCTGAGGCCTGTTCCAGTGCTCTCAGCTCCTTTGACCATGACTTCTTCAGTTCCAATCGAAGAGTCTCGGAGCCAACACTCTCTCGCCGGTTTCGAGAGGGGGAGTCGAACCAATGCTTCGGTTCCGACTCTCCCTCTCCGGGCTTCAGTGCAGATGAGCTCAGTTCCGTCCCCTGGTTTGGAGCCTGTGGTCTCGGCCCCTGTGTGGCTGCCGTCTTCTTCGGAACCAGCGGACTCCTCGGGTCGAGAAACCGGTGCCTTCGATGCCATAAGGAAGGTCAGACATCCTTGAAATACTAAGGCAGAGGGGTGACTGGCAGTCCCCTACCCCTACTGAGGATCCAATAGTGGTGGAACCCTTGGAGCTGAGGCCTGTTCCAGTGCTCTCAGCTCCTTCGACCATGACTTCTTCAGTTCCAATCGAAGAGTCTCGGAGCCAACACTCTCTCGCCGGTTTCGAGAGGGGGAGTCGAACCAATGCTTCGGTTCCGACTCTCCCTCTCCGGGCTTCAGCGCAGATGAGCGCGGTTCCGTCCTCTGGTTTGGAGCCTGTGGTCTCGGCCCCTGTGTGGCTGCCGTCTTCTTCAGAACCAGCGGACTCCTCGGGTCGAGAAACCGGTGCCTTCGATGCCATAAGGAAGGTCAGACATCCTTGAAATACTAAGGCAGAGGGGTGACTGGCAGTCCCCTACCCCTACTGAGGATGAGTCGGTGCTCCTGAAGGCTTTTGGGTCTCAGCCCTCCACCTCCTGGGTTACTCCGCCTTTCGATGAATTAATGGACTTGATCGCTCGAAAGGCGTGGGAGTCTCCTGATTCTATGGAACTGGTCCATCGGAGGCCCAACAAATTTATCACCTGCCCTCAGGATAAGTCATTTCTCACAAAAAGGGTTCCCGTTGATGTCATGGTGGTGGCGGCAGCAACCAAGAAAGAGATGTCAGACACCTCTTCCTCTGTCCATCCTCCTAATAGAGATTCCAGGACGATGGATAGATATGGGAAACGCATCTTTAGTTCTGCGACATTTGCAAGGAGATCGCTTAACTATTTAACCCATTTTACCTGTCTTCAACGAGATCTCCTAAAAGAGCTTGGAGATATTCTACAGGGCAACACAGGTGATGCTGTCTCCCAGAAAGTGACAGCACAGCTTAACACCCTTAATTCCATTGTAAACTCGTCCATGAGGCTAATTTCTTATGCAGCCGAGGGATCGAGTCAGGTAGTGGGTTCAGCGATAGCTCTGCGGAGACAATCCTGGATGCGCTTCTGCTCCTTTGCGGAAGCCTTCAAGTCTTCCTTTGTGAATACCCCATTTGATGACTCTTCCTTGTTTGGGCCCAAAGTCAAGGAGACACTCACTAGGTGTGAGCAGGAAGGAAAGACTATCTGCTGTAGGAGTCCGTTTTTCCACCCCCACTAGACCATACCCCAAAGGGCAGAGAGGTGGAAAAATGTGGTTCTGAAAGTCCCAAGGAGCTTTCCAGAAGACACGTAGTGAAACCCCCTCCAGGGGCAGAGGAGGGGGGGGTATAATGTTAGATGCCATCCAGGCGGCAGAGGGGGTCCGCAAAACCAGGGTGACAGGGAGCAGTTCCCTGGCAAACTCTATCAGCGCTCCTGAGAGGAGGCCCGACCGTCCTACTCTGGAGGTGGTCGGGGGTCGCTTAACTTTATACCCAGATGCCTGGCTAGGAATTACATCAGATTCCTGGGTAAAAAGCATAATCACCAGAGGCTACATCATTCCCTTTTCAGAATTCCCTTCCATTCGGACAAGAATCCCAGACGTTCCACCCAGTCTGCAGAGTCTAGCAGCAGTAGAAATTCAGAGGCTGCTGGAAAAAAGAGTCATCCAGTCAGTCCCGGTGGACCAAATAGGATCCGGAACTTACTCCAGGTTCTTTTTAGTTCCAAAGAAAACAGAGGACTGGAGGCCCATCTTAGACCTCAGCAATCTCATCTCCTTTGTCAAAAGGAAAAGTTCCGGATGGTCACGCTTCAGTCGATAATCCCGTTTCTCGAAACAGGCGATTGGATGTGCTCGATAGATCTCAAGGATGCGTACTACCACATAAAAATGGCCAGGCCATCCAGAGATAACTCGCATTTCTGGCTGGGGGCCAGTCACTACCAATTCCAAGCTCTGCCCTTTGGTTTCACCACAGCCCCCAGGGTGTTCACCAAATGCATGGCAGTTGTCACGGCTCACCTGAAACGTTTAGGATTCAGGGTGTTTCCATATCTCGACGACTGGCTCCTCACGGCCACCAACAGGCATCAACTGATTCACACCAGGGATTACACTATCAGCCTGTGCTCCCACTTGGGCATAACCTTGAATTTCGAAAAATCTGCTTTATCGCCGTCGCAGCATATTTCCTTTATAGGAGCAGATGTAGACACCACCACCGCCCTGGTCAGATTGCCTCAGAAACGAGAAATCTCTTTACGAAACCAAGTATCCCTTTTGTTGATGGAAAAGAAAGTCCCTGCATTCCGAGTTCTGAAGCTGTTAGGCACCATGGCAGTGACTCTCATAACAGTTCCTCTGGGGTGCATGCACATGAGGATACTCCAATGGTTACTCTTCACACAGTGGTCTTATCAACAACTTCCAATGTCACACGAGATTCTACTGACAAATGCTTGCAAAAAGGACCTCCTTTGGTGGTTGAACAGCCAATAAGTTACTGTAGGTCGTCCGTTTGTACTCCCCCCTCCAACAGCCACAGTGACCATGGATGCTTCCTTGATAGGGTGGGGGGGGGGGCTGTGTCAGGGAAGAACTGTCCAAGGTACTTGGTCAGAGATGGAAACCAGTTTGCACATCAATGTCTTGGAGTTGAGAGCGGTGTTCCTAGCGTTGCAACACTTTCACGACTCTCTACCTCAAGAGACGATTGCAATATAGACAGACAACATGTCAATAGTCTGGTACATCAACAAGCAAGGGGGAACCAGATCTTATCCCTTATGCCGAGAGGCCCTAAGAATTTGGCAGTGGGCTGTATCCACCCAGCGCTTCTTGATAGCAACGCACATCCCGGGGTCATCCAACATGATAGCGGACAAATTAAGCAGAGCCATTCTATTGCCTCACGAGTGGTCCCTCAAAGAATGAGTGGCGGAAAGGATATTCCGCAAATGGGGCCAGCCTTGCTGCAACCTTTTTGCATTCCCGATGAATGCCAAATGCAGAAGCTACTTTGCCCTATACCCTCCACCGGGGGACATCCCAAGGGACGCACTCGCATACGATTGGCCCTCGGGTCTCCTATATGCCTTTCCTCCATCCCCGCTGATCCCCAAATTTTTACAGAAAGCCAAAAGCCTGGGAAGGACTGTTATTTTGATAGCCAGTTTTGGCCTCGGCAGATATGGTTCCCCTTCCTTCAACAATACCAAGTGGAAGAACCTTGGGTTCTGGAGCCAGTGCCAGACCTTCTGACTCATTCGTCGGGGGTTCTTCACCCCTCTCTTGTATCCCTCAAACTGACAGTTTGGCTGCTTCATTTCCCAACCTAGCCATGTCTCATGATATGTCTCCCACGGTTCAGCATATTCTGGTTTCCTCGCATAAAGTCTGCACCAGGAAACTATATAACAGTAAATGGAAACAATTTGGTCATTGGGCTTCTCAACATGGTATTGATCCCTTTATTGCCCCTATTCATAGCATTCTGGAATTTTTTACTTCACTTTTCCACGGTGGAGTGGCAGCCGCTACTATAAGGGTTCAATTGGCTGCCATATCTAACTTCCATGTGGGATGCGGAGGTTCTAACATTATGTCCCACAGATTATGTAAAGCCTTTTTGAAAGGGACTCATCACCTTCGACCCCCTATCAGATATCCAATTACTCCCTGGAATCTAAATTTGGTGTTGTCTCAACTCATGCTTCCCCTTTTTGAGCCTGCATCTTCTTGTCCATTGAAGTTCATTTCTTGGAAGACAGTTTTCTTAGTGGCCATTACTTCGGCACGTAGAGTTTCTGAGCTTCAAGCACTCTCTGTTAGGCCCCCATATTTGGTCTTTCACCCCCAACAGGGTGTCTCTAAGAACAAATCCATCCTTTCTCCTGAAGGTCTGTTCCGAAGCAAACTTGAACCAGTCCATTGAACTTCCCACTTTTTTCAGGCATCATGCCAGTAAATTGGAATACATGTTGCATAAGCTTGATGTTCATAGACAACTGAGATTTTATTTGGACAGAACAAAAGGATTCAGAAAATCAGATCAACTATTTGTTTCCCATGCAGACAATAAGAAGGGCCTTTCGATATCCAAAGTTACGTTGTTCAAATGGCTTTCTGATTGTATACAGTTTACATATTCTTCATCCCATCAACCTTTAGAAAGTGAAGTGAAAGCTCATTCTACAAGGGCTGTTTCTATGTCCTTAGCTCACGCAGCTCATTTACCTTTGGACACCATTTGTGCAGCTGCTACTTGGTCCAAACCTCATACATTTATTACTCATTACAAAGTGGACAGGGCCTCCAGGGACAGGGCTTCCTTTGGTTCCACCGTTCTCAGGAATGTACTCCCATGAGCCGCCCAGGATTAGGGTGCTTGGGACGTTACCCACATGTAAGAACAAACTGCAAGATTGAACAACTTCACATAAAGAAGTTATGTTCTTCCCATAACGTTCCATGTGAGTTGTTCATCTCGCCTTTGTTCTTACACTCCCTCCCACCTTCCCCCTCCATGCTCTGAAAGAACGGGTATGGCTGGTGGTCTGTTTGATCTTACTAGTATCCTCTTGTCAGCCAGGTTATCTTTTAACTAATTGTAAATCATTACCTTGTTATATTGGGTTGCTTAGTTGTGTTTCTTGCTGGTTTTCAGCAAACTAGATCTGAGGTTTGGCAGCAGAGCATCATGGGATAGGGACTGTGTCTCGAGCCTCTAAGAGATTTAGAGCTTGGAAAGCGGCCGACTCGGAGCCGATGGATCGGCTCTGAACCCACGTGTAAGAACAAAGGCGAGATGAACAACTCACATGGAACATTATGGTAAGAACTTAACTTCTTTTTTCATCCTTATGTACTGACTGTATGGCAGTCTAGTTCAGGATTTGTCTTTGCATTAAGGCAGTTCCAGGCCAGTCAGCTCAGAGCTACTGGTTGAAGAATTCCAAAGTTGCTGTTAGCTATGATTTTTTTAAATTACTTTTGCACTGTAATAGTTCCATTACAGAGAAAGACAGATGTGTTTTCATTTCTTGAGCTGATTTTAAATTAATTTTAACAGTCTCTATTTGCATTAACTAAGGTCTTTAAATGTACGTTATTAATTCCAGTACATAGTTGTCCTGCGTTTTTCCTGTTGATCTAACTGCTGTTATTAAACCCTAGTTTCATTCTTACCTACCGAGTCTATGTCATGTTAGTTCAGGACTTGTCTTTGCATTGGGGCAGCTCCAGGCCAGTCAGCTCAGAGCTAAGGGTGTAATTGTTTTTTCCCTCCCATTCATCCTGTTGTGCTTGTATTCTTAAACCCAGTGTATCTGTTATTATAGATGACTCCATTATAATACATTCAGATGTACTGATTATTGCTGGTGGCAGAAAAAGGTTTCCAGGCTAGCTGTTTTGTATTAAAATTTAAATACTTAATAGCAAGTCTACCCAAACATTATTCTAAAACCAAACTCCAAGCAGTTATAGTTACCCCTGTCCCCAGATTCATTCCTGTTGGTATCATGGGATAGCACTTCCCCACAACTTCTATAGCCAGCATGATTGAGATGGGCATCTTGAGAGAGTGTAATAATTATCCCCTGCTGTCTGAAGATTATCTATTACTGAAATACAGTTTGTGATAGATGTACGTATATAATATTCTTAGAGGCAAAAATGTCACACACAGAAAACTCAGACACCAAAATCGTCAGCAGTACGTCACACATCACACCTATCCAAGGGCTTCACAATATACGTAATCCATCATATGCTGAGGTTCTAGAGATTAACTTGCCTAGTGGGGGTTGCCAACTGTCGAGATTTTTTTTGGACTGCCCAGAAAATGGAAAGGACAGCATATTGTCCAGAAATAAATGCCAGGAGATGAGTTTTCTTTTAATTAAAAAAAAATATTTATTTCTTTTTTTAAGGGTATTCTTCTTTAAGAGCACCCTTTGTGTCCAGTTGCACACAGATGCAGAAGACAAAAAGAGTCTTCTGCATCTGTATGACTGATTGTTCACTTCTTTGTCTTCCGCTTGCATGGACTATGAATTCTTGAAGACATATGAACGGTGTAGCGGACCACAAATGGACGTTTCAAATATGGTTCAGGCCTACTCGTTCCACAGTGTTTGCATATATAAAGGAAATACATTGTGGAATGACTAGCTATACAGTAATATTTCAAAGTACTGTTATTGGATATTAAGTAGCTATGTTGGTGGCTAAAGTTGCAAGCAATAAAGATACTAGGTTTGAAGGACTCCATGAATATTAAACGTATTTTGAAACAGAAGGCTACTAAATTATGATACTGTTTTTATTTATGATGCTGTTTTACTCATGTTTTCACTAAGTGATTAAGTATAATATTTTTGTTGCACTTGATTATGCATTTCAGTATTATCGGTGGGGACTTAATCATTTAATGTGATCAAAGAAGTCTTTTAAATTTTTCTTTTTGTGGGTGACTTCATTTCTGGTTACAGATGTAGTCACAGACTTCTGACAAATATTAGTAACTGGTGCTATACAGATGTATTGTATCCAAAAGTAGAAGTGTGACAAGCTTGAGGATGCTGTTGTACTAATTAAATCTAACTGCATCTAATACTGACAGACAATTTAAGCACACCCCTCTCTCTATAAAGATGATGGTTGCCAAACCAGTATTCAGTGGGATCATGTCATAAGGCCATATCATCAATGTGCACATTCATGTATCTGATTTTATGACTGCCAGCACCTTATAAACCTTAAGAGTACCACATACACATGATACTGCATTTTATATATGGGTCCCCCACATTTTTGTGGAATGCCGTTTCTTCAACAAACACTAGGGGTGAGGATTAATGTCAGTGGTGTAGACAACCACACAGTGGAAATGTTGATATTGTGTAATTTTGTGATGGTGAGGATGGAGGGGTGAGAGTGTTTCTGTATATGTATGTGAGGTAGGGTTAGGGTCGGGGATGAGTAAAGGACAGGTGTTATATATTTGTGTGCAAGTTTGTGTGTTTTATGGTTAGCATCAGGGTTAGGGGATAAGATATAGTATTGTCTGTGGGTCCAAGTGTGTCTTGTGTAGTGGCAGAGTTATTGGATGGATTTAATGAAGGTAAGGTGTAGGGTTAAGGCTGAGGAAAAGAGCAGCATTATAGGGTTAGCACTCATTACTAAAGTGGTACAGGGGGCAAAGCTGACTACATAACTCACTTGTGATTCCCATGCTATCATATGACATTGTAAATTGTTTTTTTCCATAAATGTACATAATTTATTGTAGATTGCTGCTTATATAGCTCTATACTTTAGATATAAGGTTTATTTCTGTGCATGTTAAACCAGTTGTAAATGCACTATATGTAATGCAGCTGTCAACATTCTTTTGTATCTGCTTATTTAGCCTGGGGCATGGCTGAAAAGGATTCTCAGACCAGTTTACTGATCTGTGTGACTAATTCACATGCAGACATAATATACTGTGGTTAACATGCCTGTATTTGTGTGATTTTGTATGTGGCCACCCGGGTTGTTCCCCTTCATGTCACTTTCTTGATATTCATATTGAGTAGGACTGATGTTCCAGATCTGACACAATGGAGTGAAAAATATGGTCACAATGGATTCACTTTAGAAGCTCGAAATACTGAAATATCGAAATTCAGTATTTCGAGCACATAAAGTGGAATCCTGAGAACAGCGAAAGCTCAGAAGCACGAAATTCAAAACCTTGAATACTGGCGGTTTTGAATTTCGTGCTTCTGAGTTTTCACTGTGGTTATGGATTCAGGTAAGTGTGTATGTGTGTGTGTGTGTTTGTGTGTGTGTGTGTGTGTGTGTGTGTGTGTGTGTGTGTGTGTGTGTGTGTGTGTGTGTGTGTGTGTGTTAAGGGTTTTGGGTAGGGGCTGTGGTGTGTGTCAGTGTGTTTTGCTGCTGTGATGTGTGTGTGCGAGGAGAATGTAGCTTGTGTAGTGGCGTTTTGTGTCTGTTTGTGTGTAGTGCAACCTCAGAGTGAGAATATTTAAGTAGGGGGGTGTGGGGTGCAGGGGGGCTTTTATGTAGTAGAGAGCTTGTGTTTGTGTTTGGAGAGGATGGAGTGTGTGTGTGTGTGTGTGTGTGTGTGTGTGTGTGTGTGTGTGTGTGTGTGTGCAGTAAAAGCACAAAATTCAAAATCTCAGGCGTGCGAGATTTTGAATTTCGCAGTTCTGAGTTTTCGTGGTTTCAAAAATTCGACTTTATAGCTTCGAAATACTGAATTTTGATATTTCAGTATTTCGAGGATATAAAGTGAAACTGGTCACAATATACTAAGAAGCCATTGTTGCAGCTCTGGACTTTCTGTGGTCTAACAGAATTTATATGTTGGTAGAAACACTAGCAATTCGTCATTCAATATCAGACTTATTAGTTCACTTTAAGTGCTCTGATTCTGCCTCTCTCTCTGTCCCTTTCTCTCTCTCTCTCGATATATATATATATATATATATATATATATATATATATATATATATATATATATATATATACTTATATCTCTCTATATATCTATCTATCTATATATATATATATATATATATATATATATATATATATATATATATATATATATATTTATGGGTCCCCTTCAGTCAATCGAACGTTTAAAGTTCGAACCACATATGGCCGAGACCATATGTTTGAACTTTTAAAAGTTCGATTGGACTGAATGGAGATCTCCATACAGAGCGGAAAGGGAAGATTTCCCATTTCTGCAATGTAGTGCGATCTCAGAGTTGGTATATTTAAGTAAGGGGAGAGTGGGGAGTGCAGGGGGCGTAGCCCCCTGCTATAGACGTTTAGTTTTGTGTTTTTTTGTTTTATGTGTTTTTATTTCAGTGTTTGAACTGTTACGAGTTCGAACATATGGTCTCAGCCATATGTGGTTCAAACTTGTAGAAGTTCAAGCTACTGAAGTAGATATATATATATATATATATATATATATATATCTTTACACTTTTAACTTGGGTTTAGCTCTTGAAGGCAGAGGTTCACCTCTTAACCCCTTCATACCTGTGCTAACATCCATTATACAGATGGCTGTTGTTTTTTTTCAGGGGCAGGTTAAGCTGAGAAGTGCAGAATTGCTCAGTACTTGGCACAGTGGCATTGCTCTCTAAATATGAAGCAGTGCCCATGCATAGTACAACTCTGTTAAGGTCTTTTCAGTGATGTTGTCATTGGCTAGACTGCATTAAACTAGAGTTCAGTATATTTCTTTACCTGGTCAAATTTCTGTAACTTCTGTTCATTCCTATGTGAACTGCTAAACGCTAACTAATTGTCTGGCAGGCAGCTTTATCATTACACATATTTTTAGCATTTAGGTAGCTTTACAAATGGCTAATACATACATTTGCCTTCAGTCTGTTATTTGTTTTTCAAGGTGAAGCGAATATTGTGTTAAGATCTCAGTTGGCATATTGTTTACATTAGATATCTTCCTTTCTGGATGCTTATTAAGAAATCTAGAAATGTATACTTTCCTGCATTAGGAGGGAAGCAGAGCACACCAAAATAAGCTATCTTTTATCACTGCTCCTGAACCAGAAACTGTGTTGTATTGCAAATACTCAGCACTGAAAGATGTTCCTCTCTAGCACAGACTTTTTTGAATCACTTTTTGACAACAGCTGGCTTAAGCCTACTCTCTCACATAGCACAAGGAGTCCCAAAGTCACAGATGCTGAGCCCATAAGGCAGGCATCAACCCACCCAAACATTTTTGTTATAGGTGACTCCATTGTAAGACATACAGATGTGCCTCTTACTAGGCTGAGCAAGAAAAGAGTGACGGTTAGTTGCTTGTCTGGTGTCAGGATCCATCAGATCATGCATGCACTCAAGTCCTTGAACAAGTACCTGAATGGCTCTGTCATAGTTCATGCCAGTGTCAGCGACTTGAGGTGGCTAATTTTTTGGTGTCATTCAAAGGGGGTCCAATATTTGTTAGCCTGAGATGATGTGATCAACAGACCATGGTGCTTGACCAGGGATGACCTGAATCTCTCCCCTCTAGGGTTTTGATTATTAGCAAAGACATTGTGCCTTTTTTAGCCAATGCCTACCGATAAACCAACCAACATAACGAAACAAACAAAGGAAAATATGAAAATGTTACTGGTCACTGCTAGGAGCCTAAATAAGTAACTCCACTGCCTATAATCCCTTCTCACCCTGGAGGACATTGACGTCTGGGCAGTGACAGACATAGTTTAAAATTGCAGAGAGCTCTCCAGAGGAGCAGGATTATAACTCCTTCTAAATGTTTTGACCAGCTACTACTCGGGAGAGGAAAAAGGTGGAGGTCTCTCAATCTACATCCAGAAGAAACTCATATCAAGGGTGATAAAGCAACATGATGCACTAGAGCTTCTTCATGTCCAAATAACTGTCAGAAAGGTCTCGTACCATATATTAGCTAGCTAGAAAAGTCCATCTTTTACAACAGAAAGCCACAATGCCTATCTACAGGAACTAGAATCACTCAGTGTGGTAACTTGTAGGAACAAGTGCAGGGCATACCCCAGAAACAAGCCCTCATGGTGGAACCATGATATCAGAAAGCTTTATAATAAATGGAAAGAATTTTGACCAAAAATAAGAAGAATAATTCCCAGAAGGTTAGAGCCCTTGTTACTGAAATAAACAAATAAATGAGGAGCTTTATGAAATCCACCAAACCAAGTCTGAGCCTGAAATAGCTACCCACTCTAAAGACAGTCTCAAGACAATTTTTGGTTGCATTTGTAATCTCATGCAGCAATGTGCTGAGATGATTACGAAAGATGTTAAATACACTGAGGCTGAAGATATAGCAAACTTACTGGTCGATAAATTTAGCTCTACATTTACCCCTCTCTTCCCTCCATCTGTCCATCAAGAAATACCTGAAAGGGGGCGTGGCTAGGATGTAGACTGGTTGGCAGCATCTTTTCCCAGCTCTGCACTCAAAAGATATTTCTGACAGGAATTTTTAAAAACTAGATATTGTAGACAAACCTATTTTGTTGAATTACTTCTACTAATATCACTAGAAGTCTACAGTGCAAAAAATTTGGCTTTAAACATTATTTTTCCTGTCAAAAACAAGAAGGAAGGTATCTGAATCTACTGAAAATGAGCTTTTCTAAGCATACCACACAGGACCAGATGATGAAAAAGGAGATACAGTCTTTATTAAATGCTATACAAGACTTGTCAGTGAAATTTGACAAAATGAATACCAAACTGGACACTTTTGAGGAGAGATCTACAAAACAAATACAGCAACTACAAGAAATAATGACGCAACAGAAGTCTCAAATAGCTGACATAGAGAGATCCTTAAATGATACTGAGGGCAGACTCTCAGAACAAGATCTTCAGCTACATTTTTTATCACAACAAAATGCTTCATTACAAAATAAAATAGAGGATCTAGAGAACAGGTCCAGACAAAATAACCTTTGCATTTATGGGCTACCAGAGAAAACAGAGGGAGATAACATGGTGACTTTCCTTACTACCTGGTTACCAGAAGTTTTAAAATTGCCTGAAGCTCTTTCTTATGGAATTGAAAGAGCCCACAGATCCTTAAGAGCTGCTTCATCAACCATCAAATCAAAAAATCACCTGAGATAATAATAGTAAAGTTTTTTTCATCACAGGACAAGGAACTTATTTTAAAAACAGCATGGTCAACTTCTCCAGTTAAATACAAAGACAACATAATCAGATTTGATAATGATTATTCTGCTGGAGTTATAACTGCAAGAAAAGAATGTCTCCCTCTGATAAAGGAATTGAAAAAAGACAACTTAAAGTCCACTTGCTGTTCCCTGCAAGAATAAAAATATTTTTTACTGAAGGTCCTAAAACTTTTGACACTCTGCAAGCAACAGTTTCTTATCTTTCAGCTAATAAAACCTTGGATAATGTGGAAGAAATGGATTTCTCCCAATTTGGGGTTAAGCGTCACTTAGAAAAAAATGGAGCACTGCTGACAAGAAGAAGAAGAAACGATAAAAGACATATGAAAAACACAAACATTATTGTCTTCTATTTGTTCTGTAAGGCAAAAAAGTTCTTTGAAAGCATTCATGCTTTACACGTGTCAGTCTTTGAAACAATATAAATACAAGATAAGCAGGACATTTTATAACTAAAGGAAACAACCTTAAAGAAAGCAAGGTAACATATCTTTCTCTATTACAGTGTAAATACTTACAATCATGATTTTTCTAACTCTAAATGATGTTTATAGTCCATTTATAAATTACCTGCCTTTTACTGCTAGTATAGAATATGATGTATTTACACTGACATATTAATGTGGTGTGTTTAAATGATCATGATTCCTTTTTATATTATTTACACTAAGCTGCATGAAATATCTAAACTGATGTATTTAATACACATAATAATACATAAAAACTGATAGTAATAACTGTCAAAAAGTGCCTTGAAAAGTAATTATCTATTCTTTGATGCTAAAAGTGCTTTTTGACTAACAAACAACTGTTTGGCTTGTATATCTGCCCTTAATGTTAAGAAAACTAATAGAAGTTTAATGAGCTGGTGTTCAGTTTAAAAAAAGCCCTAAAAACTTCACTTACTTTGTTTTTGTCTTCCCGCCATGGTCACGAGCTGGGAACTCTTATTTTACCACCCCTGAATGAAGGTTCTTCAGTTAGAATCCATTACAGTGTGTTAAACCTTCTAACAACACAAAATGAAAGTAAACAGTCATGAGTGATGTCAGCACTAAAACAAGACAGTATGGGTGTGGTGTCAGCTCCTAAGCTACTTAAAGTAACCAGCACTCTGTTTATGAGATGGCAAAGTGCTTTTACAGTTTTAACAAATATTAAAAGTACACTGAAGTACCTAATGAATTTAGAAGGTATCAACACATACATGACGTTTTATTATATTGTAATATTTGTTATTCATTTTGAATTGTACACATAAACAGCACACAAAGCTTAAAAAGAAGTATATCATTTGGAAGAAACTGTATGAATAGTTAGCACATACAGACTTTACTATAATCTTTTCTGATAAGATCACCCACGTAAATTACTATAATTTAACTTAATTTTATAAAAATTTAATATATTTAAGTCCTTGACTGGAACTATATAACATATTTGTAAACACACTGCAGCTAGTGTACTCAACCTTAAGGATAGTAAGTCAATTAAGGTTCATGAATGTAGCTATGTGTTATTAGGCATTTTAAGGGTAAAAAGGAGTTGCTGTTTAATTATCAATAACCAGATACGCCAAAGTGGTAAAAGCACCAATAAACTTTAAAGTACGGAAAACACAGGAACAAATTGATGGTGTCCTGGGGTTTATTCAACGCTCCAAATTTACAGAAATAGCAGCAAAAACAGTGGTCACAATACACATCCACATGAACGCTTTTAACAATCCATTGCGTTTTCATTTACAAGATCATTCATCTGAGGAAGTGTGCATTTTGTAAACGAAAACGCAATGGATTGTTAAAAGCGTTCATGTGGATGTGTATTGTGACCACTGTTTTTGCTGCTATTTCTGTAAATTTGGAGCGTTGAATAAACCCCAGGACACCATCAATTTGTTCCTGTGTTTTCCGTACTTTAAAGTTTATTGGTGTTTAATTATCAAGATACTCAGTAAATATTAAATTGTTCAAGTAGCACAATCATTAAGCAGTAATGAGCAAGAAAAAAATCTCAGACTTGCTTATGATATTGTTTTATATATATATATATATATAAAAGAACTGCTGAATTATAAGTATGCTTTTATTAAAAGCAAGTTATATTAATATTGAACATCCTCACTGAAAATGAATGGTTGTGTAGAGACACAGTAACTCCCATTATATAAACAAGGCTAAAGAGATTGTCTTGTATGTCTAAATTGATCAGCCTTGAACCTTAGATTGCAAATAGACATGCAACATACTTTTACTTATAATACTGAATATATATTATATAACATCATAAACGCTAAAGCCGTTGTCAGCTACATCTCATATCAATCAGCATTAAAATTTAAAATATGATTTGAATAGCATAGGCATTTACTAACATATTGCTGTTGGTACCTGATATGCATATAAGTAACAGGTCTAATTTCTGTCTGTGAAAGTAAATACCAGGCTGTGTGCATTTGTTAATTATGAAACAAGAGCGTGCTATCTATTCTTTTTAATATCCTATAGGTATGTACTTGTTAGAGACACACACATGCTGCAAAGCTGCTAGTTATTGCATATTCATTAGTATATTTCTGACTGCAGTGTTATAAATATATGGTGTGGACCACTTGAGTTGAGAATATGTCTCTATATTGGGCATGTTCTCTGTTTGAACGTTGTATATTATCTATAATATGATATGGAGTACCCTCACTAAATTCAAAGAAGCCACAATAGAAACAAATATTTATTAAAAATGGAGAATAGAAGGATGAAGAGAAAAATGAAGGAAAATGGTTGATGGTCATATAAGGTTATCTTTTCCTGTGTATGTAGAAGAGTTGACAGTAATAAGTACCAAACAATTGTGTTATAGCATATTTAAAGCCTACTTTGCTTCTCATATTTTCCAACCTTACAGTTATAACGCTGCAGATAAATCCTGTAATATCATAAGGAGTATGAGTTGCTATTTGACATATGACATATGTGGTACACTAGCAATGAAATATGCCAGTGGCACTAACAATTATATAGGAATTGCTAAGAAATATAGTCTTAAACTATATAATACCAATGCCAAAAACAAATTAGTAGCATTCATACCACTAAAATATGACTTTTTGAATTAAAAGAAAACTATAAGATTACTGATAAATTACAATACAAATGTAACGTTATATTCATTGTTACGGATACTTTCTAATTTAATCAACTTGTGGCATGATTAACTGATGCATATAATGCTTAACATTCTTTTTTTTTTATGTATGTATGCATATATGTGTGTATGTATGTATGTGTGTGTGTATATATATATATATATATATATATATATATATATATATATATATATATATGTGTGTGTGTATGTGTATGTATGTATATGTATATATAGGTAGACCATTACAATAAATTTGATACCTATGAATGCCACTCACACTATAAGGGAGATAGACAGCAAGCATATTATTTTTAAGATGCATAACCATTATTGCTGCACAAAAGATATATTAAAATAAAAGATTTTCCTTTACAATTTAAACAAAACCAAATAGTTAAGTATTAAATCTATGTATAGTTGTGTTGCCTTAGTGTTTTATAAAATATTAAAAATAGATAAAGACTGTATTTAAGTAATCTGTAAAGACAGATACATGTATACTTAAAACTACCATATGGCGGGGCCGGGGGAGGATGCTGAAATGCAGACTTAGAGAGATCGCTTGAATGATTAGATCATTCAAGGATGAGATGTTTTTTCTCATGGAGGGGTTTGGTGGTTGTTTATCTTATATTGTTCTCAGTTATGATCTTGTAATTTACTTTTATTGGGTGTCTATAATCTATTGTAATACTGTTGGAAGAAGAAAGAACAAGTCATTCTCTTCATGTACACACATCTACACATTGTTACGAGTATATGAATATGGATAAAAGCAAAGCTAATATAAATCCAATTGCAAAATGTATATCTCTTAATGTAAATGGTTTAAATAGCTGCAAAAGGGGAAGTCTTTATCGATATTTAAAGCTATGTGAAGCACAACTAGTATTTTTACAGGAAACACACCTTACACAGGAAGACATAAATAAAATAAACAATAAAAATTATACAATACTAGTAAGTTCCACCTATAATCAGAAGCGAAGGGGAGTAGCAATTTTGTGGAAAAACACTACTTTAATGCCTAAAATCATAAACACGTTCCATGACAACTCAGGAATGTTTTGTCTAGTGACAATATCTATCAATGAAATGATATATACATTAGTGAATATTTATTGGATACCAGGACTAGGTGTTAGAGTGGCCAAACAACACTTAGAAGACATTGTACAATATACCAAAGGCAATTTAATCATAGCTGGAGATTTCAATTGCATTATAAAAGAAACTGACACAAATACTAAAACTACACGTAAGAGATCACCTTTAACAAAGTTGTTATCTGAGTTTGTTGAAACTTTTAATATAGTTGACATAAATGAGTATGCTATCCCAGATTCACTATTCTTTACACATTTTTCCCATAGACATAATACATACTCTAGAATAGATAGAGTGTACATAACAAAGGATTTAACCTCTAAATTAAATAAAGTCAAGACAATTTCATGCCCATTTTCGGACCATAACACCATAACATTTGAGATAGACTTATGTTTCAAAAGAAGGATATCAGTAACAAGAATACCATCTTACATAACAAATCTCAAAGATTTTAAGGAATTTTATATTAAAGAGACACAAACATTCCTAGATATCAATCTTACAAAAGATGTATCTGAAATATATATATGGGATGCATTGAAAGCATACCTATATGGAAGAGCGGTGGGATGGTATAAAAATAAACAAAAACAGTGGAATAAGGAATTAATGGAATTACAGTCGAAAGTAGATAATTTAAAGCTTTATATTCAAAATGGAAACACCAACTTAATAAAAGAACTAGAAAATACTAATAAAAAATACTCAGAGACGCTACACCACAAAACAATGATCAACTTAGAAAAAATTAAACTATGTTACTATTCAATGAACCCTAAAAACCAATGAAGAATAGCAAATAGGACTAAAAAGATTATTAAAACAAATCAAATCAAGGAAATACATAATATAGAAACCAAAAAGAAAGTATCTGATTTAGAAGAAATACTAGAAGTTTTTAGGCTATTTTTTCATAAACTTAATAATCAAAATGAGAAAACAGAAACACATTCAGTATTGAAAGCTTTTCTCAAAAACAATGTTAAAGTTAGGTTATTACAGGAGCAGGTACAACTAATAGATAAACAAATAACAATGACAGAACTTAAAGCTGAAGTAAATAAGCTAAAATTAAACAAAGCTCCAGGTATAGATCATATCACCCCAGAAATGTTTAAATTACTATCAAATGAGGCTTTGCTGTTGTTATTGAATGTCTTTACATCAGTTAAAAATGATAAAGACATTCCTCCTTCTTGGAAGTACACATTAATATCACCAATTCTGAAACAAAATAAAGATCCCAGTGAATGTTTATCATACAGACCCATTTCACTTCTTAATATAGATTATAACATTTTTATGGCAATACATGCTGCTCGAATAAAACAATTACTACCACTTTTGATAGAGGAGGATCAAACAGGTTTTATAAAAGATAGGAACACTTATGACAACATTAAAATAATTCTTTCCTTAATTGATTATATAAATGTCACAAAAAACAAAATGAATGTTATTAGCTTAGACATAAATAGCATTTGATTCAGTGAACTGGGATTATCTGTGGTTAGTTTTAGAAGAATATGGCTTCTCAAACAACTTCACTTTGTTAATAAAATCATTATATGAAAAATCATTGGCTTATATAAAACTGGGATCTTGTCTGTCTAAATCTATTAAAATAACTAAGGGCACAAAACAAGGCTGCCCTTTTTCTCCGTTATTGTTTGCGCTAGTCATTGAACCCTTAGCAAATAATATACGTATGGATAAAAATATTGAAGGAATACAACTAGACAACAGCCTAGAGCTTAAAATTCAACTTCTTGCTGATGATATTTTAATTACCTTAAAAAATAATAATAGCAGTTTAAAAGCATTATGGGACTCAATTCAAAACTTTCAAAACTTTTCAAGTTTTAAATTTAATGAGAACAAAACAAATGTATTGCTTATAAATACTAATAAAAAAGATCTAAATAAAAAATACCATAAATATATCTCTACCGATAATATAATTAAATACTTGGGAATTATAATAACTAACAATCTAGATACTACAATTGAAACAAATTATAAAGAGACCTTAAATAATATTAAAAATCTAATACAAAGAAGGAATAAATTCTTCTTTTCAATGGAAGAAAGGCTTTATATAATTAAAATGATCATATTTCCAAAAATTCTTTATGTCATACAAGCTTGTTCTTTGCCACCAGCTAAATCGCACCTAAAACAATTAAATGATTTAATGGTAAGATTCCTATGGTATCCAAAAAAACCAAGGATAGCTATGAAGTATCATCTAGATGACTGGGATATAGGTGGCATAGGTTTACCAGACATAGAAATATATTTGCATTCATCCATTATTAAAACAATATCATTATGGCTAAATACAGAATATACATCAAAATGGAAGCTAGTTCATGAGAGAATCTGGTTAAATCAGAATTTGTAGTAGCAAATAAGTATACAGATTTCATACCAAACAATTTTCTATGGCTGATGAAGGAATATATGATGATACATAAGAATAAAAATATAAGTACCAAATACATTACTTGTACATTAAAAATTTTCCAAAATCTTATTAATAGCAATCCTGATATTAAAGCATGGTCATTTCTTTTATATCCAGTAGTGTACACACAAGGTAATATAATAACATTTAATATGGAAGTAGTCAACATGCTTAAAGAAAAGGGATTAATATATTGGCATCAATTGCTAAACTCTGGAAAACCTCTGACAATAGACCAGATTAAACAGAAATTAAATATGGAAGATAGTTTGTGGTTACATGTACAAGAATTAAGACAGTATATATTAAGCAAACAAGAAACAATGCAACCATCAATAAGACAAAATGTTCCTAACCTTATAGAACATATAATATTACTAACGAATCAACCCATTACTGGAAAGGGATACGTATCATCTATTTATAAAACAAACAAAAAAATAAAAATGCATAATAATGACAAAATATGGAATTATTATAGATCAGTTAATGGACATGTGCCAAATGACAGAGATGAAAAACTAATTCGTCTCTCTCCAAAGCAGACATCACTTTCATTACATTGGAGACTTTTTACATGGCAATTCATACACAGATCTTATGTATCCCCTCATAAAATGGAACTTATGTTTAAGAAAAATATTGGCTGCTGGAGATGTGATTTATCAATAAAAGCAGACTGGCAACATATGTTCTACGAATGCTATTTGATTAAACCATATTGGGATAAAATAAATTATTTTCTGCAAATGGTATTCAATGATAAATTCCAGATTTCCAAATCTATTATTTTGTTTAATGCACCTGTACCCAACTGTGTGCCAAGAACAAAATATGTAATCTTATGGACTCTCCTAGCTATTGTAAGGAAGAACATTACATCAAACTGGAAATCCAAAGCTTCTCCAACTTTTAAGCAATTCATGAATATGGTGTCAGCAGTATCGCAATTGGAAATGAACACTATTAAAGGAAGAACTGAAAGAACTACATCATTATACGTAGCATGGCAAAAAGTAACTGAAATACTGGAGAATAATGACTGCAGCAGATTATAATCAGGAAACAATTGTATAGAAAGTCAATTATATGTCAACAATAGACACCCTTGTAAATACTTTATTTTGGTTTTAATGTTTGATATCTGTTTAGAGGTTTTAGCCTACCTTTTTAAATAATTTGTAAATACTTCATTGTCATAAATAACCTGCATTCATGTTTTCTTGTTTTTGGAAATGAATAACAATATTTAAAAAAAAAAAAGAAATACCTGAAACTGGCTCACCTCCAGCTGTCACAGAAGACAAAGCCCTGAAAGTGCTATCAAAAGCTAAAAATACCGCATCAGTATCCTTGGATGCATCTTAAATAGCATGAAGCACAGTTTACCAACACCCATAACAGCACTGTTCAGTCTCACCTGCCATAAAGGTTTTGTATCAAGTGAATGAAGAACAGCTACAGTCTTTCCCCGCATAACGGAAAACCTTCCACAGACTCAGGCCATTAGAGACCCATAAGTCTGAGCAGCCTCATATGCAAAGCCAAGGAAAGTCGGACTTAATCTGTTAGGATGTAGGGAACCTCCAGATACTGGACTCGTCTTGGTTTGGATTGGTCAAGGGCAGGTCATGCTTACTCATCCTGGTGTATTTTTTGAAATGGTTACCAAAACAATGGATGAAGGTAGAATGGTACACACCACGTACCTCAACCTGACAAAAGCTTTTGACACAATTCCCCACACAGGCATAGTAGGAAAACTAAATAAACTGGGAATAAACCTCTGTGTCACTTGCTGGATTGCTAACTGGCCCACAGGTAGGACACAGATAATCAAAATATGGGAAGTTACATCCACAAAGAGACCAGTCACCAGTGGAGTCCTCAGGGTTCTGTGCTGGGACCTCTTCTGTTTGGCATCTACTTTTTTTGAAGTAAAAGCCAATACCAAAGGGCTCTGGCTGGCTAAGTTTGCAGATAACTGCAAGCTAGGAACAGCCATTGAATCCCCAAATGAATTGGCCATCCTGCAGGAAGGTTTGTCCCAAGTAGATAACTGGTGACAAAATCATGGACTGAAACTAAATGCCAAAAAACATATTATTTTTTTCTTTTGGAAAGTCAGCTGACCCAGGGAACCACCATCGTGACAGTACTCCCCTAAAAGATTACCCAGTTGTTTGGGATTTGGGAACATATGTGGACAATGAGTTACTTTTGACCAATGCATGTATTGTTGTAAGAAGGTCCTTCTATATTGCACAGCTTATAAACAAAGGGATTGTTTCTAGCTCTAGGGATGTAATTTCCTCCCTTTACTCAGCCCTCATTAGGCTAGTCATTGAATATAATGCCCCCTTTGGCATGCATCTGTTCAGACATGTGCAACAACTGGAATGCCACAGAGATACCTTACTAAAAGGATACAAGGCCTACACAAAATGTCCTAAAAGACCAATCAAAGCCCTATCACAGTACTTGGTATCCTACAGACTGTTAAAAGGTGATGTGTGTCTGGCATACAAGACATCCTCCGACCCATTATTGATTTATTTCACATCCGCAAGTCAAATGGCATAAGAAATACTCAGCCTTGGAATCGAAACCTCTTCTGCCACATCAACAGAATGGTTTGAAAGGACAGGTATTTCTTGCAGAGGATACTGCTGCTGTGGAACATACTTCCTGTTCACATAAAACAAAGTTCATCCTTGTCCACGTTCAAGGACAACTTAGATATATGGATGGAAAACAGAAAATTTAAACCAGGATTGCCCCCTGTTACTAGTGGACTGAGGCAGCTCCTAAATGCATGGGTCCCCTCAAATTTTCTGTGGTATGATCTCAGTTATTCTCGGGTAATATATAATTATTGATCATAGGATGGATAAGAGCAATCTATAACCAAATGGGATAGCTTATTTCAAGCACAAAAATAACCAAATGGGATAGGTTATTTCGAGAAAAAAAAGGGAAATTGGTTAGGCTTAAAATGGCCCACAAGGGCAGCTAGCCTGGTACTTACTTATGAACCTATGAGAAAGGTACTGTGATATCTGAAATCTCTGTGGTCCTAGCATCAACATCACACCCATTACATTTTCAAATTCTGGTCTAAAGATTTGTAAAAGGGAACTTATGTGGTGGAGGCGTCAAATTTCTCAAAGTACGGGTCTCCCATTCTCCTCTCCTTCTCCAATATAAGCAGTCAAAAGTCTTTGTTTCTGGAACAGTATCAATGACCGTAAACATAAAGGGTTTTTGGAACAAAAAGACAGACCCAAACACGTCAACGTAAAAGAGATGCTAGCTGTTATAATGCTCTTAAATCTCTGAATTATTTGTGATCACAGGGACATCTCCACGTGATTACAGAAAACACCACAGTGATATGCTACATGAACAAGCAAAGGGGGAACCAGATCTTACCGCCTGTACATACTAGCAGTGTTAGCATGGGATATAGCTTTACAGTTCAATCCCCCTCTATACGTATCTTTCATCCCATCACAGCAAAACTACATTGCAGCCAAGCTGAGCAGGACCAATACAGACCTTAATTAATGTAAATTGAATCAAGATTTGATCCATCTGTGGGCAACATCTCAAGCAGATATTTTTTCCTCCTTTCTAAGCAATCATCTGTCAAAGTTCTGTTCCAGGACACCATGCAAGAAGGCCTGGGAGACAAATGCCTTTTCCTTCCTATGGCTGGGGATGTTCCTGTATGGTTTTCCACTGATTTCCAGGGTACTTCTGAAAATTCAAAAGGACTCCTCAAGATCATTGTGGTGAATTCCTTCTGGTCCAGTCAACAGTGGTTCTCCCTTCTTTTGGAAATGGCTAGGGGCAATTATCACAACCTTACTGGCAGACTGGATTTACTCACACATGATCATGCATGTTTGATACATCCTGAACTCAAACAACTGCAAATGACTGTCTAGATGACAAGGCTGCAATAACATTTAGGTACATGCTGCAGGTATTGATGGAGGAAAGAAAGCCTGCTACTAGAAAATCATATATTAGTAATTGAAAAAGGTTTTCTAGTTGGTGCAACAAAAGAACCAGCACCCACTCAGGGCTAGTGTTTCTTGGGTTTTACAGTATTTGTGTCAGTTACTACCCTGTGGCCTGTCTTACTCCTCCATCAAGGTTCATTTGTTGGACATTTCAGCATGTCTGCCCACAGATCCCCCACTTTCAATGTAGTCTCACATCAATAAGTTTTTGAAAGGGGTTCTGCATAAGAAGTCTCCCAGAAAACCAGTGGCTTCTTCTTGGAATCTTAATTATATGATACAAAAACTAACAATTACTCCATTTGAACCAGCTCATCAGACTTACTTGAGATTCTTGATGTGGAAAGTACTCTTACCCATTGCTCTGACCTCTGCAAAACAGTATTTGAGATGCAAGTTCTCTATGGTAGATCGGGCTTGTTTGAAAACTAATCTTTCTTTTATGACTAAAGTGTTATCTGAGTTTTTCCTAAGCCACTCTGTTTATCTCCCTGTATTTTTTCCAGAACCTAAAAATGAGGTTGAAAGGACACTTATACCTTGGATGTCCACAGACAGCTCAGGTACTATCTTTCAAAATGTATGATCAGTTGTTCATTTCTTATGAAGCTAAGAAGAAAGGGCAACCTATCTAAAAGCAGACTATTTCCAAAAGGTTTTCTTAGGCTGATACCTTTTGGTATTTCGCCCACAGCAAAACTATTCCAGTCAGGGTCATGGCTCATTGTACCAGGGCTTTTTCTTCATCTATGGCTTTTTGAAAAGGGTTGCATTCTAGAAGTATTCTAGAAGCATCAATGTTAACCTCTGTGCATACTTTTACAAAGAACTATATACCAGATGCCTTCTTCAGATCTAGGGCAAGCTTTGATTGGACCATTCTTCTGGGGCTTCTGAATACTTCTCTTTCCTCCTCCTAGTTCTTTTAAGCTATGGTAATTAGCCATTTAGCTTAGGCTACTGCAGCAGTGAACATGATGATGGACATAGTACAGATGTGTAAATACATTTACTGTTACAGCAGTGGGATCTCAAACAACTTTGAGACACCAGCTTACAAAATCTTCCTTGAGCAGCATGTGTGAATAATCTTTTTTATGAATGTCAGTGACTGAGAACATAACAGAAATTAATAGAAATAATAAAATGCTGCAAGTAAATGCAATGCCTGGACAAAAGGGCATCAGCCAAGATAAGATAATGCTTATAAACAATTCCTCTCTTTATCAAGGCATAATTATCAATACCAATATCAATAAATATATATGTTTAAAATAATTCTTCTAATAGTCAGATGTCAGATGTAAACCAGCTGTGAGACTTCTCAGCGGTTCTAAGAACTGTCAGCTCAGCTTGCTATTAGAAATAAAAATAGCATGAAAAGGTCACAGCAGACTGAAATAAGGGTCACACACTGACACACTCTGATGTATTGTAACAGCAGGGGAATGGCTCTTCTATTAGAAGTTTCATAAACATGTATTAATCAGTAATTATCCATTTCTATCAAAACATTCCTAAACTATATGTGTAAAGAATAAAAGGAAATGTGAAATACATGTTATGTAAAATGTACATATATGTTACAAATATCAAAGAATAACAAAATCTATATTATTGTGTTTCTTACGTTATCTGTAGAATGAAGGATGGGAGCAGATGTGCCTTGCATATACGTGCTGCAGATTTTATATGACGTTTTTATTAAGCTTTTGTATTACTTTGTAAGTTAACTGCGGTGGTGGTGCTGCGGTAGCGTTGTCGCCTAACAGTATGACGTTGTCCTGTTCGATTCTCAGCTAAAGCGTCTTCTGTGTGGAGACATGCGTGAATGGGCGTACCATCGTTGAAGGTTGTACATCAGGGCTGGCAACTCAGTATGTAAAAATCTACTGCCAGTCATTAGCAGACCGGAGTTCCGCTGTGGCGACCCCTAACCGGGAAAAGCCGAAAGATACAACAACATTACTTTGTAAGTTGCAAACTTTTATTAAGTCTGAATCATTCAGCAGCAATAATAATGTAAGTGTTAACTACAGCTGTAGCAACAATAAATAGTCTTTCTTATTAGAAAGATTAGACAATTTATATGTATGTATGTATTTATTTATTTTACATTTGTTTACCGGGAAAGCCTGACTGGACACATGTCCTTTTTCAGCAGAGGCCCGGGGAGAAAAGCACCAACAATAACAAAGACATACTATTTAAAAGCTAAAAATGACCAATGACATATATCGTAAAAGCTAAAAATGATCAATAATAAAAGGAAATAATAATGACATACAAATTCAGCAATAGTACAAACAGCATTACAGTAATTCAGAGGTTACAGTATCAACATGAGATATGTGAGTATTTACAGATATATAAGAGGAAGAGAAGTTATAATAGAAATGAGATAAGCAAATGTAGTACACTAGTACTAACTAAGGAGATGGGTTAAGTATACAGAACTGAGTTATCCAGGAGGGTTACAAGGGCAAAGCCAGGTGTTTACTAAGCGAGCAGTGAGAAGTTTTTTGAATTGTGCTATGGAGTCATTAGAGGAAATAGTCAGGCAGTTTATTCCATATTTTAGGAATGATGTATGAGAAGAGAGATTCACCAGCTGAGTTGATAGCTTTAGTGGTTTCTAAAAGAAGTTTGTCAGTGGAACAGAGAGCTCTAGAGGAGGTGTATGGTTGTATTAGATGTTTCAGAGCAGGAGTTTTATCAGGTTGAAGCAGGAGATGTTAAGTTGTCAATCTCGCCTTCATTCTTGCTTGATGGGTTCGGAGCCGATCCCTCGGCTCCGACTCGGCACTTGCTAAGCTCGAGAGTCACTTTTACCAGCTCGAGGCAGCCCCATATCCCATGATGCAAGGCGGTAAGTACCCAGATCTCGTTTGCCGCTTCGCTTATGAGGTCCTCCTTTTACCAGCTCCTGGTAAGTGATTCACTATTTTGATATTTAAGCCCCTTTTTGCTAAAAACCCTTTAATTTTTAGTTTTAAGTTAATTATCTAGATTTTCTGACAGAAAATCCCTGTCTCTTCTAATTTTTTTTAGTCAAACTTTACCCATCCCATCCCCTCCCTGTTAGGGTGTGTGTGTTTGTTTTTATAGTAATACCTTTTGGTATTTTGTTTAATTTAATTCTTGACTGGTGTGTGTGTGTGTGTTGTGAAGCACCATGTCAAAGGAGAGGGTGTCAGGTTTTAAGAAGTGTGACTCGTGCTGTCAGAAGATGTCTCTGACAGACGGTCACACTTCTTGCCTGTATTGCCTGGGGCCTCTTCACCTGCAGGACTCCTGTGCTATTTGTCATTCCTTCAGCCAGAGAGTCCTGCAGGAAAGACGAAACAAGCTGATACTTAGGGGCCTTCTTAAGCCGGAGGGCTCTCCGGCTAAGTCGGCTCCATCAAAATCAGCCAAATCTTCCAAGGCCCAGGCTTCTGTGTCTAAGCCTGCGGCCTCGGCTCCGACTCGTTCCGAGTCGAGATCGGCTCCGGCTGGAGCTGATTCTGGCTTAACAAAGACTTTGGCACCGATGGCTATCGGTGCCGATTCTGCATCGACCACTTCGGTGTCGGCTCCGATCGGTTCCGACCACCATGTGGCACAGGCATCGGTGTCGGCTCCGATTGGCTCCGACACCGTTACTTTTGTGGCTGTATCGGCTCCGGCTGGAGCCGATGCATCGAGGCTTCCTGTCGGCTCCGATAAGTCTTCGGCTCCGACAGGATCTATAGTATCGGTTCCGATGGCTCATTCCAGGAAGAGGTCGAGGTCTCCTTCCTTGGAGCCGATACTTTCGGCTCGGCTTCACCTCTCCTTCGAACGGAGCCATCGGAGCCGATCTTCAAGGTCATCCAGACTTTAAGACCATGACCTAGAGAGAGTGGTCAGCAGATTACTTAAGTCACAGGTACTGGCCCAAATGTTACATAGTCCGTCTCAACAGACGACTGTTGGTCCACACCCCGTTACAGTTCCTCCTTCAACTCTACCCCAGAGCTTGGAGTTGGAGTCTTCGGGAATGGTTACTGCTACGGCTGGAGGACAGATACCCCTTCTGTTCCTTCAGCCTCTACTCTTATCTCCTCTTGAGACCTTCCTTAGAGGGATTCGGTGGTCGGGCTTCCATGGTCTCCTCCGAGGGGTGAGTGGCATCGGACCCTTGTCCGAACCCGCTCTTCCCCTTGGAGCCTCGGCCTTGGTGAGCTCGGCTCCGACATCTGCCTCGGAGACTTCCCTTCGGTGGTCCCTGGAGTTCCTAGTTCTTGAACGGGTTCTCTCGGACCTGCCTGGGAGGGAGCATTCGAGGTGATGAAGAGTGTGCTGGCCACTGGTATCAGTCAGCAGTCTGTTCCCGTAGCTCCTCCCTCTATAGTACCTGTTGACATCTCTGCCACTTCTCTTGCTACAGGACCCAGAGATCCTCCGCCTCAGGTTTCCCCATTGGGAATTTCCCCTCTTCCGAGGATTCTCCTGATGTTTCGGGAGATCCTCCTAGGAAGAGGACTTGTAAGAGGAAACATGTAGACTCCCGAGTCTGTCACTCGGATACTGACTTTGATGAGTCAGAGGGATCCCTAGATCCCCTCTGAGGATGTCTCCTTCTCAGACATCCTAGAACTCCTTAAACAGAGGGAAACTGGCCCACCAACAATCCCTCTGAGGATGAGTCAGTATACCTAGAGGCGTTTGGATCTCGGCCCTCCACCTCCTGGGTGTCTCCGCCTTCGACCCCTTATGCAGGTTATTGCCCGAAAGGCGTGGGCAGCTCCTGACTCTGTAGAGCCAGTCCCTAGGAGGCCTTCAAAATTTATCACTGCCCTGGGTGACAAGCAATTCCTCACTAAGGGTGTCCCCGCTGATGCCATGGTGGTGGCTGCGGCCACCAAGAAGGAACTTGCAGATCCTTCCGTGCCGTCCATCCTCCTAATAAGGACTCTAGGACCATGGATAGGTACGGTAAGCGGATGTTTTCCTCAGCGACCTTTGCTATGCGTTCGCTGAATTACCTATGTCACTTCACCAGACTCCAGAGGGATATCCTTAAGGAGCTGGGTGAAGTAGTACAGGATCCTACAGCTGCAGGAGCTCAAGAAAAGATTGCTTCGCAGCTAGGAACCCTTAATTCCATTGCAAACTCCTCCATGCGGCTAATATCTTATGCTGCTGATGGAGCGAGTAGAGCCGCAGGTACAGGTGTGGCTCTTAGACGCCAAGCCTGGATGCGGCTATGTGATTTTGCTGATCCCTTTAAGGCGTCCTTCACAAATTCTCCCTTTGATGGGTCAGCTTTGTTTGGCCCTCAGGTGAAGGAAACTTTGACCAGGTGCGAACAGGACGGCAAGACTCTTTCTGCTGTAGGAGTCCGTTTTTCCACCCCTTCTAGACCTTATCCCAAAGGACAGAAAGGTGGGAAAATGTGGTTCCGTAAATCCCAAGGAGTCACGCCGGATTCACGTGGTCAGTTTACCCCTAGAGGCAGAGGGGGTAACAACAACAGACGCCGCTCTAGAGGCAGAGGGGGTCCGAAAAACCAGGGAAACAGAGAGCCTCTCTCTGACAAGCCCTTTCAGCATCCCTGAGATGTTGCCCGGCTGTCCCTCCTTGGAGGCAGTCGCGGGAAGATTATCACTGTACCCAGAAGCCTGGCATTCCCTCACTCAAGACAGATGGGTACAGTCGATCATATCCAAGGGTTACATAATTCCTTTCGAGGAAAGTCCTTTCCCCTCAAATTCCCTTCCAGATGTACCACCTGGTCTAAGGGAAATTGCAGAGTTAGAAGTCTCAAAACTACTGCAAAAAAGAGCCATTCAGCCAGTTACAACAGACCATTCAGAGCGCGGAATCTACTCAAGGTTCTTTTGGTCCCCAAAAGACGGAGACTGGAGACCAATATTGGATCTCAGCAGTCTCAACAAGTCTGTCAGGAAGACAAGATTCGAATGGTCACTCTTCAGTCAATTCTGCCCTTCTTACAGAAGGACAACTGGATGTGCTCAATAGATCTTCAGGATGCGTACTATCACATCAAAATTCACAGACGCTCCAGGAGATTTCTCCGCTTTCGGCTGGGGTCCAGTCATTTCCAGTTCAGAGCCCTGCCCTTTGGTCTCACTACAGCCCCAGAGTGTTCACCAAATGCATGGCAGTGGTCACGGCTCACCTGAGACGTCAAGGATTCCAGGTGTTTCCGTTATCTCGACGACTGGCTCCTGTCAGCCACCACCAGGCATCAGCTTATACAAGCCAGGGATTACACAATAAACCTTTGTTCTCATTTGGGCATCTCGATCAACTTCGAAAAGTCATCCTTATCGCCCTGCCAGTCTATTACCTTCATAGGCGCAAACTTAAACACTGTTCGGATGTCAGCTACCCTTACAGATCAAAGAGTTTCAGACATTCAGAGTCATGTCAGGATCATTCTGGCCAACAAGAAAGTACAGGCCAGAATGGTTCTAAAGGTATTAGGTCTCATGGCTGCGGCCATTACTCTTCTTCCCATGGCTCGATTCTACATGCGCCTTCTTCAGTGGATGCTGTTCACACAATGGTCATACCAACAACTTCCAATGCGTCACCAGATTCTGGTGACACAGACATGCAAAGAGCATCTTGCTTGGTGGATCACATCTCCTCAGGTTCACCAAGGCAGGTACTTTGTACCCCCATCCCCGATAGCTACTGTCACCACGGATGCCTCCCTGATCGGGTGGGGGGGTCATTATCAGGGCAGGATGGTTCATGGGACGTGGCAGCCGTTCGAGTACCATCTGCACATAAATGTCCTGGAGATGAGAGCAGTGCTTTTAACGTTGCAAGCCCTCAACGACTTTCTTCCCGTAGGGACAATTGCAGTCCACACAGACAACATGTCTGTAGTTTGGTATATCAACAAACAGGGCGGAACCAAGTCCTACCCCTTGTGTCGAGAAGCGCTCAGACTATGGCAATGGGCGATCTCCTCTCATCGGTTTCTGGTAGCAACGCATATCCCTGGGAAAACCAACATTGTAGCGGACAGATTGAGCAGAGCTATTCTCATGCCTCACGAGTGGTCTCTCAAGCAATCTATAGCGGAAGAGATTTTTCTGGAATGGGGTCGTCCATGTTGCGATCTTTTGCTACTCCCCAAAACAGCAAATGTCCAGACTTCTTCTGCCTCCCATCCCCCCCAGAGACGCTCTGACCTAGGATTGGCCCCAGGGACTTCTTTATGCCTTCCCTCCATTTCCTCTGATCCCTCAGGTTATCCAGAAAGCTACCGTTTGAGAGCCAAATTGATTCTCATTGCCCCTTACTGGCCTCGACAAGTTTGGTTCCCGTTCCTCCATCATCACCTTTTGGTGCAGCCGTGGCATCTGGACCCAGTGCCAGATCTTCTGATTCACCAATCGGGTCAGCTGCACCGGTCAATCCCTTCTCTCAACCTCACAGCATGGTTGCTCCACTTCCTTCCTTAGCCAGGCTTCCTTTGATCTCTAACCCAGTTAGAGACATCATAGTAACCGCTAAAATCCTCTACCAGGAGGATTTACACAAGCAAATGGAAGCGTTTCTCTTATTGGGCTAAGGCCAAGAATATTGATCCTTTTACTGCCCCTGTTCAGGCAGTCCTGGACTTCTTAGCAGAGATTTTTCATGCAGGCTCCTCTTCTTCCACAGTCAGAGTTCAATTGGCTGCTATTTCCAATTTTCATGTCGGGATAGCAGATCATAATATTATGTCCCATAGGCTCTGCGGGGCCTTCTTGAAAGGAATTTTCCTACTAAAGCCTCCAATCAGGAATCCTCCTCCTCAGTGGGATCTAAATTTAGTGCTGACATCCTTGATTCTTCCCACCTTCGAGCCAGCTGTTTCTTGTTCCCTGAAATATCTTTCTTGGAAAACTTTATTCCTAGTGGCTATTACATCGGCCAGGAGGGTGTCTGAACTTCATGCTCTTTCGGTTCGACCCCCCTATTTGGTTTTTCACAAAGACAGAGTATCTTTGAGAACTAACCCAACCTTTTTGCCTAAGGTCGCTTCAAAGAACAATTTGAATCAATCCATTGATCTCCCTGTATTTTTCCCCAACTATTCAGATAGAGCTGAACAAAAGCTACATTATCTTGATGTCCACCGTCAACTTAGATATTATTTGGACAGAACAAAAATTTAGAAAATCTGATCAACTTTTTGTTTCCTATGCGGATAATAAAAAGGCCTTCCTGTTTCTAAAGTGACTTTGTCTAGATGGCTTTCTTCGGTCATCTCTGAAATTTATCTGCTCAGGGGAAAACAGCTGTGCTCAAAACCTAAAGCACATTCAACTAGGAGCTTAGCTACTTCTACAGCTTTTCAAGCTAGACTTCCTTTAGACACTATTTGTGCAGCGCCACTTGGGCCACTCCTCACACTTTGTTTCCCATTACAAATTGGACTTGGCCTCCAGGGACAGAGCCAGTTTTGGCTCTACAGTCCTCAAGAGTTTGTTCCATTGAGCCACCCAGGATAGAGGTGCTAGGGACGCGGTCCCATCAAGCAAGAATGAAGGCAAGATTGACAACTTAACATTAAGAAGTTATGTACCTACCATAACGTTCCATGTTAGTTGTCTTCTCGCCTTCTTTCTTGCGACCCTCCCTCCTTCCCCCTGGCCTGGACAGACCTTGTTATAAGAAACTGTTATGCTGAAGACCATTCAACCTGGTCCTTCTTCCATCTGTAAGTTTTCTTTCTTCCTTTGGGAAATATTTTATGCTTGGTGCTATTGCCCTTTGTCATCAAATGAGATCTGGGTACTTACCGCCTTGCATCATGGGATATGGGGCTGCCTCGAGCTGGTAAAAGTGACTCTCGAGCTTAGCAAGTGCCGAGTCGGAGCCGAGGGATCGGCTCCGAACCCATCAAGCAAGAAAGAAGGCGAGAGAAGACAACTAACATGGAACGTTATGGTAGGTACATAACTTCTTATTTGTGGATAAAGGTTAGGTGTTTATAATCCAACAGAAAATATGATAAAGCCAAGCAGGAAATGTTTGCGTCTGCACTCTTTAAAAAAACTGTCTTAACAGTACTTCTGAAAATAACTGCATGATCAGATTAGGACACAGTGTATGTCTAAGGAGGCAGGACTACATGTTTCAAGAATATATAAGCCCTGTGCTCACTTGTAATCTTTGTCAGATACATGAGAAATAAACTGTAGTGACCTAACTGAGGTGCTTTGCTTGCTTATCATTTGTTCTCTTTCTTGTTATTCTAACTGCCTGCATTTTTCCTCATAGATGCAGTGCGTGTACATACTAGTACATTTACCATAACAGCAGATGTTTGAATAATCACTTGTGTAGTAGCTGCAGCTATCTCCATACCTGTGTGTTTTTTCTATTTTTTTTTCATGGTGTGGACATGCATTTTTTTCTGTTCCTAGCATTGTCCTCTCAGTCTTTAGCCTCCCTAGCTCTATTGACATGAAGGCTCTTGAAAGACTGGGCTGCCAGACTTGATTTTTAATCATTTTAGCTCAAGTTGATTAATGGTTTAGGTGTTCATCACCCCGAAGCTCTGGAAGCTGGACAGCTATTGTGTCCTATGCAGTATATAATTGATACTAGCTTAGGCTACTACAGCAGTGGTCATTCGAACATCTACTATAATTGAACGTTTATCTACACAACTGTACTTTACCTGGCTGGCATCCCACATTAGTGACTTATGTTATGGAATGGGAACAGGAATATGATTTAGGAGCAGTAGACATAGAGCGTGGTGATTCTGGTATACCTACTTCCAGAAAACCTAATCAGTCTAGCTGTTGCTATTTAACCCTAACCACCTTTCTGATGTAGAACAAATGCTCATAGCCTCTTAAGTAAGTTAAATGACCAAATGACCAAAACAGGATGTTAGACCTCAAAATGTAAAGAGTGAAAAAGGGAAAAGAAAACAAAACATTCCAATTTGGGAATTTTGAGCAATGTCATCATGGATAAGGACATAGTTGTTGGTGAAATAGAAAGAAATGTGATATTTGTGCCAGTAGTTTTTTTTTTTTTTCAAAAAAAAGGTTGGGTTTTGTATGCCAGAGTATTGATTTAAATAATAGGACAGATGAAATTGTTGAGAAGTTAGTGGACAAGATTCAGAATGACGGCAGTAATGAGAAAATATATTGGACAGGCTACAGATGCAAGAAAAGTGACAGTAATTCAGTAGAGAAGGGAAGTGAAGATCTGTCTAATCCAAACACTAAGACTATTTTACATTCTGACACGAATCCATGTAGGGGTAGGATATAAGACTGGAATGTCAAGGGGAAGGAGATGAAAAATAAACTCTCCTTACGGAAAACTATTAGATGTGTGACTTTTAGAAAGTTATCCAAGACTATAAAAAGTGCAGGTAATAAAGAAAAAAACTGATTCAGAGAGTTTGTATGCAGCACAGAATAGCATTCCTGGTGCATTACTATAGGCAGGATTAATTCAGAACAGTGTTAAGATGCAGCTAAGGAAATTAAGGAGAAAAGGAAAATTATATTCTTCTCAGAGGGATTTCCTATTGAAAGATATTGATTCTTTCATTTGCAGAGGACACATCACCAGCAGGGCAGGTAAAGGTTTGCCTGGATTGAATACAATTGATTTGACAGAGGCAGAAACAAGACCTATGAAAGATGATAGGAGCTTTGACTACATACAAGTGCATGTTGACATGAATACATTATTTTTGATGACCCACATGACATAGAAAAAGAAATGAGTACTTTGCTGTCAACAACAGCAAGTATAGGTATAAGGGTTGCTTTCTTTGAAATGTTGTGTAGAGGCTTTTTCAAACCAAAAATTTAACAGTAAACCAGAGTTATGTAATGCAAATTTAAATACCCTAAACTGCAATATTAGAGGTATAGAACATTACTCCACTTCAAAGAATCTCAATAAATGGAGAGTACTTCACAAGCTATGTACTCCATTTGTCACATCCAGAAAAATTATATTAGCAACCAATATTCAGAAAATTGATGATTATTGTAATTTTTAAATCGTTTCAACTGACGCATACCTGACATTAAAGCTATTTTATTTATTTATTTAATTTACGTTTTATTTACCAGGTCAGTAAGTAGATCTGCTGATCCTTTTCAATCATGACCCAGATAAAGAAAACTACAATGGAAAGCAAGAAGAAAAATTCATGTACCAATGATCAATTACATGATCCATTACAAAGGCATGTGCTTGGATCGTTTCTCCCTGGGCCTCCGCTGAAAATTGTCTTTGTTCCAAGTCAGACTTTCCCGGTAAACAAATGTTAAATAAAATAAATAAAATAAAATGATCAGAAGTTACCATTTATTTATTTTATTTTCCATTTGTTTACCGGGAAAGTCCAGCTGGACATATGTCCTTTTTCAGTGGAGGCCCAGGGAGAAAAGCTCCAATGTAGTAAAGTAACATATGTAAAGTACATCATAACAGTAGAAACAGTAGAAAATATAACATATGTAAGTAATATATGTAAAATACATTATAACAATAAAATAGTAGGAAATATAACAATGTTGTATATAAAATGCACTGAAAGAATTTGAGTTACATTTAGCATACTGAGGATTGAACAATGCCAACATTTAAGATAAGGAAACATCAAGTTAGACATTTGTGGTGATAATCACAATTATGTACGTAGCATTATGAACAGTCATTTCCAAGTTTATAGTGAAGATCAGATACAGCTGAGCATGGAAGGTTAGAAGGGATATTAAGGAGCAGCGTGAGATAAGAGAGTGGACTATTCTGGGGAGTTGCAGGAACAAAGCCAGAGTTAATAAGGTGGGTTTTTAGGAGATTTTTAAAGTGTATTGTTGAGGAAATGGTAACTAGTGAGTTTGGTAGGCAGTTCCAAAGCTTGGAAGTGCAGTTGGAGAAAAGGGATTCTCCTGCTAAGTTTTTTTGGTTTTGTGACTTGAAGGAGAAGATTTTTGTTAGAGCGAAGGGATCTTGAGGTAGAGTAAGTTTGAGTGAAGTCTTTGAGGGCTGGGGTGTTTTCAGGGTGGTGCATAATTTTATGGGCTAACGTTAGCTGTTTGAAGCGTAGGAGCTGTGGGAGTTCAAGCCAATTGGCCTGTTTTAGTGATAAACAAAGATGACACTTGTAAGAAGCATTGGTGGCAAATTTGGAGATTTTGTTGTAACATGCTTCAAGTTTGGCAGGGTCTGCTTTACGGAGGTTTGCTAAGATTGAGCATGCATATAGGAGTGTTGATAGAAGATGTGTCTTGTCAATGGTAGCTTTTGTAGTACTTGTAAGAAATTGGTTATTTTTATGTAGGAGTCCAAGTTTCTGGTGCATTTTTTGATGGTTTGGTCTATATGGAGATCGAATTTCAGGTTATTGTCAATTACAACCACTAGAAGTTTAGTGTTGGCAGTTGGAGTGATCTTGATTTTGTTTTTAGAGAAGACGTGGAAGGTAGCAGGGAAAGAGGGATTTCTAGTGGGATAGAAAAGCAAGAAGGTTTGCTTTATTAGGATTTAGTATAAACTGGGAATTGGTTAACCAAGCTTCTACAGATAAGAAGCTGTCTTGGGGAATGGTTTGAAGTTCATTGAGGGAAGAGGCTGAGCAGATTAAAGTAGAGTCATCAGCATATTGAATTACTCTGGCCTGGGGACTGGTGGAGTGAAGTAGATTGGTGAAGAGAGAAAATAAAACGGGTCGAAGGATGGAGCCTTGTGGAAACCTAAGGTGACTGGGAGGAGGGGAGAGAGGGATTGTTGCCAATGGACTGGTTCTTGACAGTCTGTTAAGTAGCTTTGAAACCAGGAAAGAGCAGTATAGTTGAGGTTGTGAGAGGAAAGGACTCTAATGAGTTTACTGTGGTTGACTATGTCAAAGGCCTTTGACAGGTCAAGGAATATGGCTGATACAAATTTAGAGTTGCTTCTATGTTGGTTAACTATGTTTGTAAAGGACAGTAGGGCTGTTGTGGTACTATGTGCAGGACGAAAACCATGTTGGGTATGGGATAGGAGGTTGTGTGAGAGGAGGTATTCCATGAGTTGGGCATATACAACTCTTTCCAGGATTTTAGGGAGGGGCAATAGTTAGTAAGTTCACAAGAGCTACCGCCTTTGTGTAGTGGTAGAATGTTTGAGATTTTCCAGATATTGGGGACATATGCTTCAATTATTAATCTATTAATGAGTATGGTTATTGGGTAGGAGATAGCTAGCTGCAATTTATAGATATTCTGCAGGGAGGCTGTCAGTTGCTAAAGTGGTTAATTTTAATTTTTTTCAGCAGCTTTCTGATGTAATGGACGGGGACTGGATTTAAATTGAAGTGGTTGGTAGTATGTGTTTGGAGTGGGGTGATGTTTTTACCTGGTGGCAATAGGCTATTAATTGCAGCCCCGAACTTTTGTGGATTATTCTGATGTCTGGTTTGGCTGTTATGGTAGTAGCTGGATTTGTCAGCTTTGAATGAGTGTTTTAACTTTATTTTGAAGTTCAAGGAAATCTTGTTTAGTAGTGTTGTTTTGTTCTTATGGAAATGTAACCAGGCCTTATCCCTGGCTTTGATTAGGGATCTAGTTTCCTTAGTTAACCAGGGTGTGCAATTTGATTTAACTCTGATGTTTCTTGACGGTGCATGGGTGTTGAGAATATCAAGGAAGGAGTTGTTAAAGGAGAGTACTGCCTCATCCAAGGGCAGTTGTCTAAGATGTTAATAGTAACAATTACTAAGGGCAGCGATAAAATTATTGGGATTGAAATTCTTTTTGTTCCTAATTGTTTGGAAGGAAGTTTGATGTATTGGATGGTTGCGGTGTCATAGGAGAAAAGTTGGACAATGGTCACTCAGATTATCAAGGAGGCAGCCTGAATGGCATGCTAGGTGGGGAGTGTTGACTAGAATCGAGTCTATTATGGATTTCCATTTAGAGGTTTTGTCGGTCCTGGTGAAAGATGTGATGACTTGGGCAAAGCCATACAGGTTAATGTGTGTTTTGGGAGTTGGTGAGGAACAGAGGAGCCAATCAGTGTTAAAGTCTCCTATGAGGATGGTCTCTTGGGGAAGAGATGTGGAACATCATTGTAGGAAGTTTTCAAGTGCGGGAGTGTTATTACCTGGTGGGGTGTATCCACCAATTATATTAAGGTGTTTACTGGTGTTAATGGTTAATTTAGCTAGAATTATTTTAGCAATTGCAGTATTAGGAATGGTGGAGTCAAGGAGGTCAAGCAGTAGGTGGTCTTTATATAAGATAGCTACACCTCCCCCTTTTTTGTTTATTCTGTCATTCCGTAAGATATTGTAGCCTGGGGAGTGATTTCTTTACTGTTGATGTCAGGTTTTAGCCATGTTTCTATTAAAGTAACACTATCAGGAGAG
>NC_056728.1:1225953376-1226033376 GCF_019279795.1 Protopterus annectens | reverse complement strand
ACCCTCCTCTACGGCTTTGGTGACTGCTTCAAAGAAATCTATCAGGTTTAGGAGACATGATCTGCCTTTTACAAACCCGAACTGGGTAGGGTCCAGAGTTTGGAGATTACCAATGTCTTTGTTTATAAGTTTCATGAAAATACGTTCCATAGCCTTGCAGACCAGGCTCATGAGGCTAATGGGGTGTAGTTCCCGGGGTCCATGGTGTCTCCCCCTTTGTGGAGTGGGATAACCATTGCTGTGCACCATTCAGTGGGCACATAGCCTGAGGTGAGGCTATGATTGAACACGGTACTTAGGTGTGGTGCCAGTTCATTCTGTAATTCATGTAGAACGCAGCCTAGGATGTTGTCAGGTCCTATGGATGCTGTGTTCTTGGCTTTGGAGAGTGCATTTTTTACATGTGCAACCGTGATTACAGGAACTTTGCATTCTTCCAGTATAGAGATGGGCTCTTTAGGGGGTGAGAGAGGGGTAAAGTTAGCACTGAACCTATCTGCCAGGATGTTGGCAATATCAGTTGTTTTTGTATATTTAGTGCCATTTTGCTGTAACTCAGAGCAGATCTGAGTGTTGCCATTGGAATTCTTGACATAGCTATAGAATGCTTTGTGGTTGTCTTTAGAATCAGTGGTGATTTTGTTTTCGTAACTAGCTTTGGAGGATTTTATGAGGGATCTCAGCTTCTTACTGAGGCTAACCAGGGAGTTCCTCCAGTCATGGGATTTTACTCTTTTTTTGCAACAGTTTCTTTCTTCTGTTGTAGAGTTTGTTTATGGCAGGGGACCACCAGATTGACTTCCTTTTTTTGGAGGATAGCATCTTGGTTATGTTAGGGATTGCACAATCCATGCACTCGTGTAAGTGCTTATAAAGTGCATTTGTATAGGATTCAGCAGTCGTACCTCTATTGTCCTTCAGCATGGGTGTCGTGAAGTTTGCCACTTCTGTCTTAAAAAGCGTGAAGTTGGCTTTGAAGAAATATTTTATGGTGGTTTCCCTAATGGGGGGTGGGGATGGGATGTGGATGTCTAGGGTGATTAGCTTGTGGTTGGATCTGACCAACGAGGACTTGACCTCTGGTGTGGAACACCGGTTGCCCATGTTGGTAATGACCAGCTCTAGGATATTGCTGCCCCTGGTGGGGGTGTGGATAAGTTGATCCAAGGCGTTGGAATTTATGAATTCCAGAAAATATTGAGCATAAGAGTTGGTACATGAGTAGTTTTCCCAGTTAATGGTGGGGTAGTTGAAATCAGCCATTATTAGGGTGTTAGGTTGTACCCTAATGTTTTCCAGTGTATCAAGAAATGAGCAGTGGGAATCCTGGGGCATGGTGGGGGATCTGTAGCAAGCTACAATTAGGATTGTGGTCTTGCCCAGAGTTAGTTGCACTTGGATAATCTCGGATGCATTATGCTGAGCAACTAGCCTGGAGGTATGGATATCCTTAATGAATATGGACACACCTCCGCCTTTAGTGTTTCGGTGGCCGAAAGGTTTGCTATGAATTATAGCCTGGTGATGCAGGGGTGCTCTTTGGAGCCTTGAACCAGGTCTCTGTCACTGCACAGATGATGATGTTCTCCATTTTAAGGAGTGCCTCGAGTGCATTTTGAGGTTTAGACTTCTAGCATTGAGTAGCATTACCCTCAGATCTTGCTTGCTTGTACCTGTTACGGTGGTGAATTTATCATTTGAACCTTGCCTAAAAAAAGGCACTCAAGGGCGACAGGTGCAGGCCATCTCTGGCAAAGCATCATGGTTTGTCGATCAAGTCATCCCAGGCAGACAGATACTGGATCCCCTTAGAATGATATCAGAAGCTTAGCCAATTGTTGAAGTCAATCATTTTGTCCTTGCACTGTGGTATCATTCTGGGTGATGGCAGGATGCTTCTCAGGGCTAGGGTCATACCTGCCTGGGTTACAAGATCGGACAGCTCCTCCATGTGTCTTTTCATGTAGTCTAGGGAGGTACGTCTCAGGTTATTCATACCAATGTGGACAATGACAGAGTCATATTTGTACTTGTTGTGGAGTGACCTGAGTGAGTGCATTATGTGGCGGATCCTGGCACCCGGCAGGCAGCTGACAGTAACTTTCTCCTTGTTTAGCCTAGTTAGTGGAACATCAGTGTGCCTGACTATAGAGTCACCTATGACTAGAGTGTTGGGTATGTTGTTATGCCTTATGGGCTGTGGTTGAGTGGCACACTGAGTTTGTGGACTATGTGTCATTTGGATTGTGTTGGGGGATGGAGATTGCTTGTGTGTCTGATTTGGAGGTCCCTGTTGATTGGGTAGATTTTTTTTGAGAGCCTCCATGAATGTAGGTGTGTGTTTTGTGTTTCTATGTGTGTGCTTTGGTGGTGTAGGTTTTGAGGGACTATGTGATGAGTGTGATGTGGTGCAAGTGTGTACCTTCTCCTCTTAACTGTCTAGTGCATTTTTGGGTGAAGAGAGCTTTGCTTCCAGTTTGGCTATAGGTTGTAATATTGGGTGGTAGGAGGAGAGGGTTGTCTGTGTACATGAGGCAATTGCTGCATTGCCCCAAGATGCCCAGATTCATCAGGTAGACAGGTGCTTATTTATTAAGTACTAAAAACTGTTTTCCTCTAGACAAGTGAGGAAAGTTGAGTGCTTTAGTAATTTGTAGCTTATTTAGTGCTTACAATGAGTTCAGAACAAGTGCTGAGCTCAAAGAAACAGATTTGAGTGCTGAAATAAAAAAAAAAACTGTCTAGTTCTAAGAAACAAAATTAAGCTAGAAGGCTTCCCTCCAACACAGAAAGTCTTGGGGGCTCAGAAGCTTAGAAACAGTCCTGGATACAGCAAATCTGTATCTGGACTAGGCGACTTACAGGAAAGGCAAGAAACAAGCTTAGATTTTTTTTTTTGTAAAGTGGAAAGGGGGAAGGAGGAGCAGAAACTTAAGTGGGTTGACCTTCTCAAATGTTCTCCCTGGATTAGGTAGGATGAGGTAATGACACTAGACTGGGAGAGTGTCCCAGATCAAATTTACTGTAGGGGCAGGCAACTACAAAGCTACAAAATATAAAAACAGGCTACCAATAAGGAGGGAGGGTGGGAAACAAAAAATCAGAACAAACAAACCCAACCAGATGCTTAACAATTGTAGAAAATTTCTAATTAATACCTCATACACAGTGAAACTAGCTAGAAAAGTATATGCAGACAATAAGTGTGCTATAAATGACTCGTAAAAATAAGCAAAAAAAACAGGATACTCTCATATTCCCTTTGTGGAAGAATTAATTTTACTAATTCTATCTGGAGTTAAGAATGCTCTGTGTAAGCATTTCCAATTAAAAACTTTCCAGTATTGTGTAAAGGATTTATGTTTTATTGTTAATAAAATATTTGATTTAAATTTCTTCAGCTGTAATGAGTACCCTTTTGTTATATAATTCCAATATGAATATTTGGGTGTTGTTTTATAATTTATCAATATGTTATACAATTTCAAAATGCTATTTCCCATGTCATAATCATTATATATGATTTCATATAGGCATTTCACAAGTTTAGGTATTTCTTTAAATGAAGAATGACTAATTATTTGCATAAACGTTGCGATTATGTCAGAATGCTTTGCATACTTAGCCAATCTTGTTGTGGAATTTTGTATGCTGTTTCTATTGTTTGCATATCCAGAACTTTCACTTCTTTGATACATTGAAACCAACAAACAAATCATTTCTGTTCCCAGGATTTAATTATTGCTCTCTATATTTTATGTGGATAGCTCTTTGTAACTATGAATGGTGTTAAAAGATCAAACCAGATTTTTAAATCTATATTTGCATTAATAATTTTCCTAAATGAGTCAATGTAGTAGTTAATCATACGGTTTTAGTGGGCTTAGTTATGTTATATTGCATACTAATACATAATATGTGCCATGGCAAATTGTTTTTATCTATTATTTGAATTTTTTTGTAAATCAAATTCATTTATTGATATTACAGTTAGAAATTCTTTCCAATTTTCAGAATAATTATGACTTAACCAATCTGAGATTGTTTTAGATATTGATGCTTTTATATATGTTTCTATATCAGGTAAGTTTAATCCTCCCTGTTTCTATGGTCTGATATGATGTATTAAAGCTATTCTGTTTCTTTTGGGAAACCATAAAAATGTAATTAGGCATGACTTTATTTCTTTGAGTAGATTCCTTTCTGGCAACAGTTGTATTGCCAAAGCTATATATAGAATCTTGGGTAGTAAAACCATTTTTATTAATTGTAGTCTATCTTCAAATGTTAATATTATTTTGTTCCACTTTTCCACAGAGATTTTAATTGTATTGATGATATTATTATAGTTTTTTAAGGCTAATTCATTATTATTCTTGCATAACTCATTCCCTAGATATTTTAAAGTAGATTCTTGTTCCCCTATAATGTGATTCCCCTTCATCTGCAATTTTTTTTTTATTTAAAAATATAAATTTTGATTTTGATTTATTGAAATGGAGCCCTGAAGTCCTGTAAAATGTGTCAATTAAAATATCTAATTCTTCTAATGTCTCTTTTGTATTGGATAATGTTAATAATATGTCATCAGCAAAGATCATTACTTTAGAATTGTATTGTTCATAAACACCTACTCCTTTGATTTTTGTATTGTTATGTATTGAATCTGCCAATATTTCAATAGCCAAAGCAAATAGAATTGGTGACATGGGACATCCTTGTTTTGTACCCTTTGTTATATGTATAGATTCAGAGGTGACAGGACCTAGCTTAACATACACTAAATTATTTGTATGTATATTCTGTAATAGATGAACAAAGGAAGGAGGAAATTTAAATAACACCAGAATTTTTAATAAATAGTCCCAATTTAGGGAATTAAAGGCTTTCTCTATCTCCAAGCCAGTTATGAGTGTTTCATTATTTACTTTATTAACATAATCTATAAGAGACATTATCCTTTTAATATTGTCATGTGTGTGTCTATGATCTATAAATCCAGTTTGATCATTATTTATTGTTTTGGATAGTGGTATTTTCATTCTGGTAGTTAATATCATAAATATCTTATAGTCATTAATAATGATATAGGTCTATATGAGGTGTAGAGGTTTGGGTATTTGTTTTCCTTTAGGATTGATGTGATTAAGGAAAATCACCAAGAGGGTGGTATTAAAGCTTGTGACTGAATTTCTAATAGAGTTTTATGGAAGGGGGATAGTATCTTTGAAGGAAAAAGTTCATATATTTCCATAATTATGCCAGTTATACCAGGAGCTTTATTATTTTGACCCTCTTTTATTGTATCTGTAATTTCTTTGTAGGATATGGGTGCTTGCAGATCTAGTTTTAATTTTTCTGGTATTTTTTTAGAACATTTTTCATCTGGAGTTAATTGATCGATATGTATATTTTCTTTTTGGAAATGTTTCATATAGTGATTTCTATAGGCATCAAGAATGTCACCTATATCCGAGGCATTTTTCCCTTTCTTTTCATTGAAGATACTTTTAATGTTATTAGCTTTTGATTGTATTTTAATTCTTGTGGATAAATTATGTAGACATTTGGGAGAAGTGGCCAAGGTATTAATTTTTAGTTTTTCTAAAGCTAAACTAGTTTTATGTGTTATAATTTCATTCTATTTATTGTTTAATACTTCTACTTTCTTTTTCATCTCCAAATTATTTTGATTTTTTTTAACTTTTACTGACAAAAGTTTGGATTGTAGATCTAATAATTCAGAATCCCATTCTCTGATTTTTTTATATCAAGTTAGGGTTTTACCATATTTGTAAGGTTTTGATGAGTCCCATATCATTATTTTAGTCATCTCTTTGGTGTAATTACTATCTAAGAAGAACTGTAATTTAGATAATAACCAGGGTTTGAACTCTTTAATTTTAGTTATATATGCTGGAATTCTGGAGTTAAAGATTAATGGTTTGTACCCATTTTGAAGTTTTAGTATCAATGAATTGTGGTCTGAAAAGGGGCAGAGAGTGATTGAGAAATGAATGATTTTAGAGTGTAAGTCATGGGCAACAAATATTTTATCTATTCTAGTTTGGGTACCAAATCTGTGATCTTGATGGGAAAACAACAAATATTTATCTTTTTAAATTTGAAAGTATCTACAAGATGAAATAATTCTACCCACTTGTTTAAAGCTTTTGATACAGCAGATGTACGCAGTGGTCTTTTGTTTGTAGTTTCATAAATATAAACTAGACATTTAAAATCTCTTCCTAATATTAAGTTGCCTTTATAATTATTGGAAATAAAATCCAAGTGTTTTTTAACAGTTCCTGATCCAATGCCTGGGGACCAGTATAGATTGGGTAGGGTCCATATTCTGTTATTATATTTAACTATTGCTAATGCCATAAGGTCTTCTTTATCTTCATACTTATAAATGATTTCTGGGTTCATCACATTTGTTTTCCATAAAATTGTCACCCCTTTTGCTGTGTCGTATAAGTGGATTGCGTCAATATCATACATTCCTTAGGATTCCATTTGTAATTGTCATTTGTTTTGAAATGAGTTTCTTGAAAGAAGACAATTTGTGCTTTGTTCAGTTTTAAATATTTCAGTAGATTTGATATCTTGCTAGCATTGTTTAAGCCATTGACATTTAAAGATAATAAAGTTAAATCCATCTTAGATTATTTAGACTATGTATTTTTTTTGTTTTATTGTGACTATTAAACATTTTCCTCTAATAGCTATAAAGCATATGTTTGAGCCTTTAAAGGAAATTATCAGTTTTATACTTTGAGTGTTTACCAATAAAGTAATGTTTTGGTCAGGCATACTAAAAATGTTTTTGTGAAATAACACATTTAAATTAATAAATGTTAGCAAAACTAAAATCCGCACTATTCATGGAATGAAAATTATTCCTAATCTGATGGATAAACTTAAGTCCCTCAGATTATCACTCATACCTTGGCACTCCAGAACATCTGAGCTCCATAAATTGAATTATCATATGGAGAGTATTTGTAATATGAATAAGCAATATTCATATTATTTTGAACAGATATAGTACTATTGTAGATTAGACAGAATTCTAATACAATATAAATGTCTACTTATTGTATAAGTGATTAATATTTACATGAAAGGTAGATGACAAGCAATTCAGTCACAGTAAAGTAGGATATATCATTTATAAAACCTCAGTAAAAGATTATAGCACACAGTTATTTAACATATTCACCCTTATTGGTGAAGTCTCTCAAAATGTATTACTTAATATAAATAGATGGTAATAATAGTTATACCTAATGTTTATAATACAGTGTATTTTACTAGCTATATCAGAAGTTATATTTCATTGTTTGCCAGAATTTAAGTAATCATATTGTTTATTGCTAACTTACTTAAAGCATCAAGTTTGTTTTATGTAAACACTGATGAAAGTTAGTGCATTTTAATTATCGGTGCATCCCTCTTCCCCCCATTTCCTAGACATAAGGATTTTCATATTTGTCATTTCTTATTATAAAATGAGTGAAATTATAGGTTAAAAATGACAAATTCACGTATTGTGATTAATGATTACAAGTTCCCTTTCCATATTCATAAATTGTCATTTTATGGCATATACTGAAAGTTTTTAGATTTAAATGGCAACATTCTATTTTGTATAATCAGCAAAGGTTAAGCAGAGTTATTATTGTCAATTTAATACTGTTTGTTCAGAATGTGATTGTTACATTCTGTGACATTCCCAGTTCAGGCTTCTATTGTTTCCCTTAAACAACTTTGTCAGTTTAATGTCATGTATAAAACATTAATTACCTTGGTAACAGCTTAAGTATTATGTATGGTCAAGATGTATTACAAAACCACAATTCAAGTTAAAGCAATTATATGACTTTTTATGCAAATTTACTTATATGAGAAAATCATCATGCTTCCCCTTGATGTTCAATATAGTGTATGTCATTAATGACAAGTTAAAACAGTAGTGTTATTATACACACGCCCATGTTACTAAATGGATTGTCTATTGTCAATTTAATACTGTTTGTTCAGAATATGATTGTTACATTCTGTGACATTTCAAGTTCCGGCTTCTATTGTTTCTCTTGAACAACTTGGTCAGTTTGATGTCATGTATAAACATTAGTTACCTTGGTAACTGCTTAAGTATTATCATGAACATCTTCTTTCGGCTGTTCCCGAGAGGGGTCGTCACAGGGGATCACCTGTTTCCATTTCTTTCTGTCCTCTGCATCTTGCTCTGTCACACCAACCACCTGCATGTCCTCTCTCACCACATCCATAAACCTTATCTTAGGCCTTCCTCTTTTCCTGTTACCTGGTAGCTTCATCCTTAGCATCTTTTTCCCAATATACTCTGCATCCCTCCTCAGCACATGTCCAAACCAATGTAATCTTGCCTCTCCAGCTTTGTCTCCAAACCTTCCAACCTGGGCTGACCCTCTTATATACTTATTCCTAATCCTGTCCTGTATGTCATTTATGACCAGTTAAGACAGTAGTCTTATTATAGACAAGCCCATGTTATTAAATCCTGTTTTTAATATCTAAATTCAGCAGACTGCTTCATCTTATATGATGATTATACATTTTATGTCTAGATTTACTAAAATCATATATTACATAACTATTGTGTGTGTGTGTTTTTCTTTTTCTTTCTGGCTGTTGCTTATTTGTTTGAGAGACCACAAGCTGTAATGTTTAATCTAATATTGTTAATCCTCGTTCATTCCTTACGTGTGGGTAGTCGCTTCCAACCTTGGAACCGAGCCAGCCATCTTCCAAGCTCGCGCCAGCTACAAACTCTCAAGCTAAACTCTTACCCAGAATTCCCCTCTCCCTGTTACCCCAGATTTCGTTTGCCGCATCGCCATTCGGTCATGTCAAGCTACTTCTCTTGAGCTAAGTACAATATTTTTCTACATACTAAGTTCTAAGACAGCTTTTTCACAAAAAAAGTTATTAGATAGTCATCTCTTACCTTATCGCATTTAGCGACTATGCTTTTTTGAATCTTTTTCAATTCCTTTCCTCTCTTTTTACCGCTAGGTAATTCCTTTTTTTTTTTTTTTTTTACCATCGTTGGTAAACGCCTTTTCCTTCTTACGTTTGAGTATTTCTTGTACCATTGCTGGTATTTTTCTGGTTTTCCTTCTTTCTTTCTAATATGGCAGATAAAAAAGGTAGTCCAGGGTTCAAAAGATGTCTAGATTGTGGCCATAAATTACCTACTTCAAATGCACATTCCCTGTGTGTCTACTGCTTGGGTGGGCCACATTTAACAGTTGGCCCCGCATTGCGAGATTTGTAAGAATTTTTCTAACAGGACGTTAATTGAGAGAAAAAATAAATGAATACTGAAGGGGCTACTTAAATATTTTTCAGAGGCTATTTCTGAGTCGGAGGCTTCAACCCCTCCAAGATCCCATAATAAAAAGAGTGATGAACATAAAAAGGCCAAGTCTCTTCCTTCGCCCCCAGCTGGGGAACCTCAGGAACCGAGACCCAAAAAAGCTAAGCTTTCCAGTTCGGGTTTGACTTTTTCGGCTCCAGCGCTTTCGGTGCATAGACCTTTGGCACCGAGGCCATCGGTGCCATCTGCAACATTGACACAGATTTGTGTGCCCCATACCGCATCAGTACCGAGGAGCTCCTCGGTTCAGACTCCCTTACCGGCACTGACTGTCCAGTCGATGCAGACTGTTTCGACGTCGATGGATGTCTCGATGCCCATTACTTTTTCGGCTCCGACAACCTACCCAGCACCGACTATCCCCTCGGTACCGACCATTCAGTTTTCGTCACGGATGTATTCGGCTCAGGCCTTAGTGCCAACAACCACTTCGGTACCGACCTCATCGTCGGTGCAGACCATGCCTTCAGCACCGAAGATTTCCTCGGTGCAGACACCAGTAGTTCAGTCCTTTACAGCTCCGTTGTTCTTAGTGCAGACCTTCCTCGAGGTCGGCACTGAGCTTGTTCCATCCTTGGATAGACCTGTCTCTCCCTCAGCCATGTCAGTGAAATCTGCTAGAAGCCTCTCTGAACATGATGTGTTGCATCTTGTGGATCAAGTACTTTTGGCCAGAGGTATCCCGCTCCCCAGGACCTTTCCTTCCTCAGGAGGTGATCATCCTTTACAAAGGACCCCTACTTATTCTCCTCCTTCATTGCCTTTGAAGCCCCTTGACATAGCACAGACTTCCCCCACTACCTTTCCCTTTATGGACCTCACTAAGGAGCCACAGTTGCCTTTGTGGCAGGAGAGTCTTGCCATGGCCCAGGATGTCAGCTGTGACGTATGTACTTTGGCCTTTCACAGCCATCCAGGGACTCTGGGTTGGCAGGCTGATCCACTTAGGAGAGGGGTGACCCCCGCCCTGGGCCCCCACCCTCTTCAGGTGGACTGGCCTTCCAGCTAATGGAGAAGACATTGGCGTTGGTTGGAGATCCTGTGCTATCACTCTTCCCACCCTCCTCTGGCCCGCAGTGTACGCATGTCACTCCTAGCGGACACCGGGTGCAAGGGCCTCAGGACATACTCCCACAGGAGACCCCTTTTGCACTGTCTTCCCCAGCTTCTCCCCCTGAGGAAGATCATCGAAAGAGCTTGTGCAGGAGGAAGCACATGGACTCCACAGAGGAGTCCCTTACTGAAGACACAGACTTTGATGATGGGGAAGGGTCCCCTCGGTCACCCTCTGAGGTATACTTTGGTGATATCCCTGAAATCCTTAAACAGAGATGTGACTGGCAGCCCTCTAACCCGAACTCTGAAGAGTCTGTGTTCCTGTAGGCCTTTCGTGCCCGACCCCCTACCTCCTAGGTTACTCCACCTGCCAATGAACATGTCTGGCTCGCCGTGCAGCATGTGTGGAAGTCTCCTGATACCATTGAGGCCATTCCCCGGAGGCCAGATAAAATTTTGTCCCCTCTTGCTACTGATTCCCATTGGTCCAAAGATCTTCCTGTAGATGCTTTGGTGGTGGCGGCCACAACTAAAAAGGACCTGGTGGAAGAAGAAAGCCAGACTGTCCATCCGCCCAACAAAGAGTCCCGGGCTCTGGACAGAATAGGGAAGTGTACCTTTGCATTAGCGACCTTTGCAGTCAGGTCCCTGAACTATATGGCACATTTTACCAGGCTTCAAAGAGACTTAATTTCTGAGCTCTCTGAAACTTTGGCTGGAACTATGTCTGATGAGGTCCATGACAAAGTGGCCTCTCAACTAGCCACCATTGAATCGATATCTAACTCCTCCATGCGCCTGATATCTCACACATCAGAAGGAGCAGCTAGAGCAGCGAGTTCAGGCATTGTTCTGAGACGACATGCCTGGATGCGCTTGTGTAATTTCATGGAACCCTTCAAGGCTTCTTTTCTCAATGCTCCCATTGAAGCCGCTTCGATGTTCGGACCCAAGATTAAAAGCACACTGGCCAGATGTGAACAGGACGGTAAGACCCTTTCTGCCGTGGATGTCTGTTATTCTTCCCCTCAATGGGCTTTCTCCTGAAACCAGAAGAGTGGCAAGATATGGCACAAAAAGTCTCAGGGTTCTTTCCGTGACACACAGGCTGAGTTCTCCCCTAGAGTCAGAGGGGGAAACTCACAGGGAAGACACCCTATTCGGGGCAGAGGGGATCCGCATAACCAGGGTTCCAGGGATTCTTTCCCTGAACAATCCTACCAGTGCTCCTGAAAAGCGCCCCAACTGCTTTCCTCTGGAAGTGGTTGGGGGTCGTTTATCTTTGTACCCTTCTGCCTGGCTAACCATTACCACCAATTCTTGGGTACAAAGGATAATAACCAGAGGTTATCATATCCCCTTCGAACTTTGTCCCGTTCCCCTAACAAGCTTCCCCGACGTTCCACCCAGTCAAATGGAACAAACAGCATTAGAGATAGCATCCAAATAGTCCCTCCAGACCAGATAGGATCCGGATTCTACTCAAGACTATTTTTGGTGCCAAAGAAAACCAGGGACTGGAGACCAGTTTTGGATCTCAGTGTATTGAACAAGTTTGTAAAAGTACAGAAATTCCAGATGGTCACAATACAGTCTATCCTTCTGCTTTTGGAAAAAGACGATTGGATGTGCTCGATAGATCTTCAAGATGCGTACTACCACATAAAAGTGGACAGACCATCAAGAAGATTCCTTCACTTCCGTGCAGGAGCCAGTCATTACCAGTTCAGAGTACTGCCCTTCGGACTCTCTACAGCCCCCAGAGTGCTCACAAAGTGCATGGCAGTCATCACAGCTTACTTGCAACTACAAGGATTCCAGGTGTTTCCATACCTAGACAACTGGCTCATCTCCACCCCACCAGACATCTATTGGAAGAAGCCCTGGCATACTCTCTCCTCACTGCAGAAAGGCTAGGCATAACCATAAACTGGCAAAAATCCAATCTCACCCCATCTCAGGCCCCAGAATTCATAGGGGTAATCTTGAATACAAAGAATTGCAGAGCATCCATTCCAGAGCACAGAATTCTAAGGATAAAGCAGCAACTAATTCCAGTCCTTTCAAGGGAGAAATTCACAGCTCATTCTGTTCTCCGGTTTTTGGGTTCCATGGCAGCCTCCATTATGATTGTCCCCCTGGCCAGGTTTCACATGAGGCTTCTACAATGGCTGTTGCTCACCCAATGGTATCCCTTTCAGTTTCCTCTTTCAGCCAAGATTCTGATAACTCACAGGTGCAAACAAGATTTAAATTGGTGGATGGCACACAATCCGTCACAGTGGTCTCACCCCTTCTCCCCCCAACAGCCCAAGGCTACAGTGACCACGGATGTCTCTCTGATGGGGTGGGGGGGGGCTATTTCAGGGACAGACAGTCCAAGGTACTTGGTCCAAAATGGAGGCCCATCTGCATATACATGTTCTAGAGCTGAGGGTGGTGCTTTTGGCGTTGCAAGCATTCCATCCCCTGCTGCCATCTGGGACTATTGCGATACAATCAGACAACATGGCGGTGGTCTGGTACATCAACAAACATGATGGAACCAAATCTTACCCACACTGTCGAGAGGCCATGAGGATATGGCATTGGGCGATGGCTACCAACCGCTTTCTTCTAGCAATGCACATTCCCGGGAGTGCCAGCGTGATAGCAGACAGACTCAGCAGGTGTATTCTATAACCTCACGAGTGGTCCCTGAATCCCTTGATAGCGGCGGAGATTTTCAACTACTGGGGTCTTCCTTGCTGCGACCTCTTTGCATCCCGACCAACTACAAATGCAACAACTATTGCGTCCTGATTCCCCCTCCGGGGCAGTCACCCAGGGATGCTCTAGTCCACGATTGGCCCTCGGGTCTACTTTATGCATTTCTTCCTCTCCCCCTCATTCCCCAGTTTCTGAAGAAAGCCCGCCAGTTGAAGAGCAAAGTAATCCTCATAGCACCATATTGGCCTCGTCAGATTTGGTTCCCCTTCCTTTGGCCTCATCTGCTGGATCAACTGTGGATTCTCCATCCAACCCCCGGGGTTGATCTGTCATCCGCAGAATCTGATTCACCCCAACTTGAACAGCCTGAAGCTCACAGCTTGGCTTCTCCAATTCCTTATATTGTCAGGCAGAATGATCTTTCTTTGCCAGTACGTGACATTCTTATTGCATCTCATAAGTCTTCCACCAGAATCACATATCTCAACAAGTGGAAGAGATTTACTATTTAGCTGAAAGAAAAACAGGTAGCTCCTTTTTCAGCACCAGTGTCGGTAGTACTGGAATATCTGTCTACCCTATTTCAATCAAGTGTATCTGCTTCTACCATTAGAGTTCATTTGGCTGCAATATCTAATTTTCATTATGGTGTCCAAGACTCTCCTCTTATGTCACACAAATTATGCAAGACTTTCATAAAAGGTGTGAATCACCTAAAACCCCCTTTTAGAGAACCTAGTCAACCATGGGACCTGTCATTAGTCCTATAAGCTTTGACAATGCCACCTTTTGAACCAGCTTTTTCTTGCGACCTCAAATATTTGTCATGGAAACCTTGTTTTTGGTCGCCATTACTTCTGCCAGACGTATCTCTGAGCTTCAAGCCTTATGAATTAAGAGACCATATTTGATTTTTCATAAAGATAGAGTGTCATTGAGAACTAATCCTTCCTTTCTGCCAAAAGTGATTTCTGAAATGTCCATTAATCAAACCATTGAATTGTCAGTTTTCTTCCCCAGTTATTCAGAGGAGAGTATTGCCTACATACCCTAGATATTCACAGGCAAATTCGCTTCATCTTGAATAGGACTAAGGCTTCTCGTAAATCAGACCAGTTATTTTTAGCCTATTCTGGACCTAAATTAGGATGTACTGTTGCTAAGGTCACATTGGCTAAATGGTTAAAAGACTGTGTAACCTTCATTTATAGAAAATGTAATGTGCCATTAACTACTACCATAAAGGCTCATTCTACAAGGTCGGTGGCAACTTCTGCTGCCTTCCATGCCAGAGCCTCTTCACATGACATTTGTGCAGCTGCAACTTGGGCTAGTCCTCATACCTTCATCAATCATTACAAGTTGGATTTGGCCCCCAGAGGAAGAGCATCTTTTGGTTCTATGGTGCTCAGGAATGTCCTTCCATGAGATCCTCCCAGGAATAAAGGTAGCTGGGGACTCTGTCCCACACGTAAGGAATGAACAAGGATTAACAATATCAGATAAAGAAGTTATGTCTTACCATAACGTTCCATCTGTACTGTTGATCTTCGTTCAGTCATTACGACCCTCCCTCCTTCCCCCTCCTGTGTCTTCTAATGGATCTCACCATCCGGTTCTGTTAGGTCATTTGACCAGAGGTAGCCTCTGCCTTCTTTTGAATTGCAAACTCATTCTGAGGTAACAGGGAGAGGGGGAATTCTGGGTAAGAGTTTAGCTCGAGAGTGTGTAGCTGGCGCGAGCTTGGACGATGGCCGGCTCGGTTCCAAGGTCGGAACCAACTACCCACACGTAATGACTGAACAAGGATCAACAATACAGATGGAACGTTATGGTAAGACATAACTTCTTTTTCTTATTATTAGCTCCATCCAAGCATGTTTATACAGTCCATCGACTTTAAATTATGAGATCCTTCTATTTTCTTATTTGTTATAAGTATATTTCCATCCTTACATACACACATATTAGTATTTCAAGCACGGGCAACAATGCCCATCCAGTTTTCCAGGATACCATTCACTAGTTCATGTGGTGTGTTTCCAGGCTGTTTCTTAAAATATCCAAACCAATATTTGTCCTGTTCCATTTTACCAGCCTGCTCCATGCAGTGGCCACTCTGCCAGTGAGCCACTCAACACACTTTTCATTCCCACAGATATTTCCACAAAGGAAATCTGATGACTCTCTAGCACTTCCCAGCAACCTCAGACACCCCTAGAATCAGCTATTCCCATATGCCCAACACGTCCGAGCAAGCTCACCTCCCAGACCTCTGCAAAGGGTTCTAGCACAAGAACAAGTGCTCTTAGTCTTTCACAATAACTCAGACTTCCACTCTTGTGTAAGTCCTTAATGTGTTTGGACCAAAATAAATTTTAAATATAAAATTGTGCTTATTATTTATTTATTATTTTTTTTTTTTATCAAGAATCAACTTAATGAGCTAAACAAAGTGTTGGGGGACCATCAGTATGTGTGCATGTGGTTTAAAACAGCTCTTTTATTTTATATAAATAAATATAAATATATATATATATATATTTTTTTTTTTTTTTTTTAAACCAAAAACGTCATTACAGAGAATCATCTCGGAAGCTCCTCAGAGCCATTAAGCATTATCGTCACTCTGTCTCCGTTACCATAGCAACCTGGGAGCATCTGTTTCTATTAGTGTGTCTGTGTACTGCATACCAGAGACTCATGATGCACCTGAAGCAAAGCTTCACTTCACTGCAACTTCAAGCCTAAATTTCCTCCCTTTCAATGAGGCAGCAGCCAGGAAAAGAACAGAGAGCAAACAAATCAAAAAAAAAAAAAAAAAAAAAACCTCGCAACAAGCCGCCATGACAAGAGACAACACACTCCTCCAGCCCTCCCACCTCTCACTCACCAGACGTACAAACAAACCATTCTCTGCCAAAATATCCCAAATCACAGTTCTTTCCACACCCTTCCCTTGGATCCAGGCTAAAACACCAAATGTCTCTTCCTAATACACAAGCATCAGTAAACCTCGATCACAAGCCGCAACCCACAGCTTCCCGGAGATGAAAATGGCAACATATAACAGCTGCCAGACACAGCTGCATCCACATACACCATGTCAGGCTTAATCAAACAGCACTCGAAGCTATGATACCTGCCATAATTGATATTAATTATGTTTAGACAGAATAATAATGACATTTGTACTAGCTGCCAGACACAGCTGCATCCATGCACACCATATCAGGATTGATCAAACAGCACTCAAAGCTATGATACCTGCCTTCATTGATATTAACTGTGTTTAGACTGAATAATAATGACATTTGTACTAGCTGACAGACACAGCTGCATCCACGCACACCATGTTAGGATTGATCAAACAGCACTCGTAGCTGTGATACCTGCCATAATTGATATTAACTATATTTAGACAGAATAATGATGACATTTGTACCAAGAGCTTGCTAGTATTATTTAACCAGGATATACATGACATTTCTAAATCATACTTTTAACTGAAGAAGGCATTGGTCTCCATGACAGCATTTTTTTGTCAAAACACTCTACTGTTACTGCTATTATATATGATGTTAATTTGTTACATTTGAGTCTGAACTCTGATGAATGGTACCTTGTTGAATTAGTTAATTAATTACTTAAATTATTATAAGTAAAATCAATGAAAAATGAACAAGATAAGTATTCGTTGAGTTCAAGTAGGGGAATAGAAACTTCTATGTTTGTATTATATGTTGCTTTTTTTGGCTTATATATAATGTAAATAGTAACCCATCTTGACCCACCTTTGTTTGTGAAGAATTATTGGATTCTTTGAACATTCTGAATAAATCATTACTGTTTCTCAGTTGTTTAAGAATCCCTCCTTTTTTTTAAATAAAAACAGATGACAAGAGATGTACCATATCAGCTGATACTTTGAGAGATGTAGTTGTAAGAGTTATTTTTTTCAGGACAGCTATCTTGGAATTTGTTTTTTGTTTCTTCTTTCGAGCATCAGTCCAAGATTTTATTTCTTTTATTCTTTTAAGAGTAGGGGCTATTCCATTTCATGTGGGATAAGACACTATGTTGTTGTTTTTGATGAATATAGTAGCTTCTTTTAAGTCATTAAAGTTTCTCATCTCATTGTCAAAAAGTATTTTTATCTTGTCTGGAAGGGCCAGCTGTGCTTTAATGTTGTTTTGTTTCAACAGTTTTATTATTGGCCAGACTTTTTTCCTTTGTTCTAGTATTCTGGAAGAATAATCATTGTCAAACCTTATCAGGCTTTGATTGTATTTTAAGGGTGATTTTCTCCCAGCATATTTTAATATTTGTTCCTTGTCCAGAAATGAAAGAAATGTTGTAACTATGGATCTAGGTGGAGTATTTGTTGAGTTAGAAGCAGGTTTCCTCAGTGCTCTATGTGCCCTTTCAATTCGAAATGAAAGTCCCTCTTTCAAGTCTAAAAATTCAGGAATCCAGGTTGTTAAGAATGAAATAATGTCTTCTCCTTCAGTGTTTTCAGGCAGACCAAAGCTCCTTATGTTGTTTCTCCTTTCCCTGTTTTCTAAGTCATCTGTTTTGTTAAGCAGCCATGTATTCTGTTTAAGCAGAAATTCTTTTTGGAATTCTTCCTCTTTGAGTCTCCCTTCAATATCATTTAAAGAAGTCTCTATATTTGTTATGTTTCTATGGTGTTGCTGTAATAGTTCCTTAAGAGTATCAGTCTGTTTGTTGAGAATTTAATTTGAGATTTTCTAAGACATTTTTAAAGCCATCCATCTTCAAAGATAGTTCCTGTAAGGTAGATGTCATCCATTGCAGTTCTTTTTTCAAAGCAGCATCTGGATGAGAATTCCTTGAGTTGTTCATATTCAGTGACTCAATATATCTCCAAGTTACTTGACAGGAAAATATTTGTATATCTCCATCAAAATTGATATTTATGTAGTTTAGCAGTTTATCTATAGATTTCTGACATTTTAAACTTGAAAATAATAAAATGTTCCTGTATTATTATACTAGTTTATGGAGCTCTCAAAATATAGTACTTTCAGTTGGCCATCTAGCAGCAAAATTATTTTTTGATGCCAGCACTATAAAGTCTCAGGTACTGTCTGGTTGCAGATCAGCCATTGTTAAACCTAGTTAAAAGGGTAAAGGCCCAAATGGCAGTCCTAATAATTATATTATAATTACTACACTGTCAGATTTGTATATAATGATGCAATAATGGGTATTTAGAAATATACGTGGTGGTGCTGTGGTAGCGTTGTCGCCTCACAGTAAGACGTTGTCCTGTTCGATTCTCAGCTAAAGCGTCTTCTGTGTGGAGACATGCATGAATGGGCGTACCTTCGTTGAAGGTTGTGCGTCAGGGCTGGCAACTTGGTACGTAAAAATCTACTGCCAATCATTAGCGGACCGAAGTTCTGCTGTGGCGACCCCTAACTGGGAAAAGCCAAAAGATACAACAACGAGATGAACTTAGGAATTCGAAGAAGCAGAGTATGTGTCAACATAAGGGCAGGTCTGTTGTTAGATGTTATCAGTACTTTTATAATAACATCATTATGGCTATATAAATCAGTTTACAAGTGCTGTTTATATAGATTTTGACAGAGCAGACCATAGGTTGTAAGCAAGTTATTAATAGGCCTTTTCAACAAGAATCATTAATTGGATTGTTGCATGTTTGTGAGAGAGAGTTTTGTGCATCATCTAAAAGTTGAACAGTGGCAGTAGTTTAGGTTATGGAAGTGAAGTTACACAAGGATCTATTTTAGGTCCCTTCTTCTTTATTATTTGCATTTGTATTATTCCCATTGAATCAGATATCTTTTTCTGCCTGTTTGTGGATGGCTTAAAATTAGATATGCTTGTGGCGAGAAACATAGACTGTGATATACTCAAGTACTGTTACTGCAGCTGCGGTGGTGGTGGCAGCTGTGGTGGTGGTGCTGCGGTAGCGTTGTCACCTCACAGTAAGACGTTGTCCTGTTCGATTCTCAGCTAAAGCGTCTTCTGTGTGGAGACATGCATGAATGGGCGTACCTTCGTTGAAGGTTGTACATCAGGGCCGGCAACTCGGTATGTAAAACTCTATTGCCAATCATTAGCGGACCGGAGTTCTGCTGTGGTGACCCCTAACCAGGAAAAGCCGAAAGATACAACAACATATGAACCAACAGTAATAATAAGACTACTGCTGGAAAAACAAAACTTTTCACTTTGGGCGAAAGGCAAATAACTTTTTAATTGAGACTCAGGTGACTGAGGAGGTAAGACTCTTTAAGGATTTGCAGTTATGGGTAGACGTAAATTTGACTTTTGCATACCATTAAGGTCAAAATGCAAAAGATAACAATAGGATAACTATTTATCTAAGCTTACATAGAGCCAGAAAAAATATGGAAAATGTCTCTGGTTTGCCTTTAAAAATCTCACATAACTAGAAGAAAAAGTTTCCAAAGGAAGTTCACTGAATTATTTCAAAATATTGAGAATAAATCATATGATAGTAAACTGAAGAATATTGATCTTGCCTTTATATATGACTGATGTATTAGTCGGTAATCTTATCCAGGTCTGCAAAGCAACAGGAAAGATTTTTTTACAGGAATGTTTGGGCTTAAGAAAGAGAGAGACATCACAAATTGGGTAAGAACTTCTAGAAAGCACAAACGATTCACTAGTTCTCTGAAGGGGTGCTATACATCTGGAATTTGTCATCCCATATTAAACAAGTGACAACATTTCAGGTTTTAAAGATGTGCTTATTCTGGGATAATGCAGTTTAGAACCCGACAAATTACAAGGGCCATATTGCATATGCCATGTATTGCCAATGAATTGCACTGAAATGTGCTTTGTTGTTTTGTGTTGTACTGAATTTATTTGTAGGTAGAGCATTCTAGATATACATATCATTAGTGATTAATAGAAGTATGCATGGATACAGCATCATGTGGGAGCTATACATTTTGATCAAAAGCTCAGGTCAATGATTGGACCAAGCCACGGCAATTCTGAATGAATATTCATTTTAATGTATGATGTCAGTATTCAATTCTGCAAGACCACTCTACACTGGGATAGAAAACTTTACAGTTTCCAACCAGCTGTGCAAATTCAGAGTTGAGATATATATATATATATATATATATATATATATATATATATATATATATATATATATATATATATATATATATATAAGTTCAGGGAGTGTGAGGAGTGCAGAGAGTTTACCTCCCTGTGAAAAATTGTTTTATGTACATATTTTTATTCCAGTGAGCTGTACTTCAGCCAGTGTTCTTCTGATCAGCTGTGATTCATTGTATTTCAAGAATGATAGCAAACCCAGTCTTATATATATTTAAAATGTTCACAATGAGACGTGTGAACCAACCTGGCTAACAACAAGAAAAACAATGCTCCTACTTAAGAGTGAACCTGCAAGCTACCTAAAAATTATAGACCAATAACTTGCCTTCTGGCAACTTATGAACTATACACTGGAATTGATCCTGACAGAGTTTATAGCCATTTAGAAGGAAACTCAATTATGGCAATAGAAAAAAAGGGGCAATAAAAGAAAGTCATATGGAACAAAGGATCATTTGTTGTTAAATAAAGTCAAAGTGGAGAACTGTAAAAAGGGCAAGAATCTAAGTATGGCATGGATTGACTACAAAAAAAATTGACAGTATCCCACATTCATGGATAAAAAAAGTGCTTAAAAATATATAAGATACACCCTACATTGATAAACTACATGCAAGCAACCATGAAACAGTGGCAAACTATTTTGCAGTTAAGCCATGATAAAGGACAAATTATTATTCCAGGAATAAAAATCCAAAGGGGGATATTCCAGGGTGACTCTCTGTCAACGTTGCTGTTTTGCCTTACACTTAACCCACTAAGTTGTCTGCTTAGCAGATTAGGTTGTGGCTATAATTTGCTTCCCAGAAAGCAACAAAGTGTAAAGACCTTTCACCTTCTCTTTATCAATGATTTAAAACTGTATAGTTCATCAGATGAAGAACTGAAAGCACAATTGTAAGTAGTCAAAACTTTTTCAGATGATATAATAATGTCATTTGGTCTTGATAAATGTGCAAAAGCAACCTTTAAAGCAGAAAAAGCTTTAGCACCAAGAAAACATCAGTTTGACACCACAAGAATGTGATATAAAAGAACTTGAGCAAGAGGGAGTGTATAAATATTTGGGAGTTCATGAAGGATCTACAATAAAGCATTAACAAATGTGAATAAAACTTAATAAGGAATATTTTAGAAGACTTAAATTAATCCTGAAAACAGCATTAACACGTAGGAACAAAATTCAAGCTATAAATCAATTTGCTCTTCCTGTCTTAACTTACAGTTTCAGATTGATTGACTGGCCCCAAAAGGTGTTGGATAGATTAGACAAGGAAACAAAAAGGATGCTTCATGCTCATCAAATGATTTATAAAAATGAGTGCGTACCAAGATTATATATTCCCCATTCGGAAGGAGTTATGGGCCTTCTTGAAATTGATTACTTGTGTGACGACCCACCACTGGACCAGTAATCAAGAAGCCTCAATCCTCACCACTGGTAACAGTAGGGAGTTCACTGGGAGGATAGCAGTACACAGACAGTATTTCCAGATGCATCTCTCTACAATTTCTCTTAAGAGCACACAGAAACCAAAGTCAGTCTGGGGCTGGTTTCTCACTCTTTCTGCAGGTCCCCAAAAAGACTTTTCACTGGCACAGCTATAGAGAGGAGATCTAAGTTTAGTGACCAAGCTGAGACCTCCGGCACCCTCTCTGTTCAACCAGTGCTTCGTGTCCCTGCCCAACTAGCTGACACACACACTCTTTGATGTTTGATTTACACACACACACACACACACACACACACACACACACACACACACACACACACACACACACCTGAGAAAGGCTGGCACAGGTTTACTAGTTATGTCCCCTTCTGCCCAGACTATAAGGTAGTTTTTACTTCTACCAGTCACTCCTGCCAGCTGCCTTAAGGTCCTTAACAAAGGGTGTCCAATCTTACTGTGTAATAATATTCACACAAATGGTAGTTTGACCAGGAGCAAGGCTATTAGGAGTGGCCTACACTGTGTCATCAAATAAATATGAAAGTACTCTCAAAACTTAAATATTTCTACACAGAACAGCCACAATGAAAGGTTTAAATATATTTCATAATAAATAAAAGAAAAAGATTATACCAGATATATAATCACAGTGACATCAGAGTTCAAAACCACAGGAAATATTTGAAACAACATTGCAGAACAGTCTCAGATAAATAAAGAAAAACATCTAAACTAAGCTTTACTATATTCCTGACTGTATCTAAAAGAATTACTATAACCTAAGAACTTAGTAATAGAGCAAGGCAGATGTGTGGTGAATGAATCTTCTAGTTGTTGTCAGGTCCAAGACAGAATGCAGAATGCTCTGTCTCACTAAGAGACTTCTCAAATTAATATCTCAAATATTGCTGCTGGGATAACTTGCAGAATGACATAATTTCTTGTCATGTGACTGCTATTTCCCAGGCCAAACAACTGCTGATAAAGCTGGCAGTATTTAGCATTTACCTGTAAAAATATACAGACAAGGACTTTTCATCAGATCTCTGGCAGATGCTAGAAGTCATAAAACAATGGCATTCCTTCATGCTTTCAAGACTAGTAATTACTTCACCCTAATGACAATACAGAAAGTTTCCTAGTACAGACATTGTGTCTCTTGCTGTATTGAAAATTGAAAGATACCATATTTTATGGGCTAGCCATAAAGCAATTTAATTTCAGTTATTTTTTCTGAAGTTAAACTCCTGTATTTCAGTTTGCTCTGTTAAAGTATATATATTTAAATAGTTACAATAGTGCTTGTACATTTCTGTTCTCTTCCAGTAGAGCCCACTATGATTACATTTGAAACAGCACTCTGCAAATACCCTTTCCAACACATGGGTCTGCACAAGCAGTTTGATATACACATGGCAGACAGTTGTAATACATTTGTAACACAAGCATCTTGTACAAATCATTTCAGTATTCACCAATGACATATAATTATTTACAAAATTCCAGCTAGCCAGGCTGGCAGTATCTCCTTTCATTACATGTATAGCTCTGCAATCGTCGGACTGCATTCATAATTGCTGACCTCACAAGACCCAAACATAGTGGAAGTTTTGAAACAAGAGGAGAATAAAGAGGAGAATAAACCTAAGATAACTTCACTTCTCACTCTAGCAGAAGCATATCGGAGTCATGTGAGAATGGAACATCAAACCAGAAATAGATAAAAATCAGGCCGCAACTGAATGTGCCAAAAAACAAAAGAAAGAATATAAGATGAAGGATCAGATGAGAAGGCAAGAAATGTGGAAAATGCATAAATATAGTTGCAAGTGTAGAAAACTCCTGGAAGAACCTCATGTTAATCGGGATCGAGAAGCAAATTCAAACAAAAAGATGAAAGGTTAATATTGGCAGCCCAAGATAGTGGGCTACATACACGTTGGTTTACAAAGTCCATTGAACATGTGGGAGAAACAGACAAATGTAGGTTTTGTAAAACAGAATTGGAATCAGTTGCACACATTATTGCTGGTAGTGATATACTAATGGCAGAAGGACTGTATACTGAAAGGCATAATAAGACTGTTGCAGTGGGGATTGTGCAAACATTATAACACTGAAGTAGCTGAAAAACACTGGAAACATGAGCCACAAAGCATCATAGAAAATGATGGTCTACATCACATGGGATCAGCTCAAAGATAGATGCCAGAAAACCAAATATAGTAGTCCATGAAAAGAAGACAAAAGTAGCATCGATCATTGAAATTGCTACACCCATTGACTACAGTGTCTTGCGCACAGAGAAACACAAAGTCATAAACTATCAGGATTTGCAGGCAGAAATGAGAGCAATGTAGAAAAAAGACAACCAGACAGTTCCAGTAGTAGTAGGAGCAACGGGTCTTATAGAAAAGAATCTACAATCATATTTAGATATGTTACTAATAGATGTAACTCCGCATGAATTGCAGAAGGAATCATTACTTGGCACATTGCGGGTGCTGCGAAGAGCACTTCTGGCTGACATCAAAGACTGAAACAATACTAATTTCATAAACTTTAATCATACTTTGATGTAGGAATGGGGTCCATTCCCATCATGGTATTAGAAACCCAAAATATTTGGAGAAATTAAAAAAAAGAGGTGAATACAACAAGCTCTGTATCCTTTGACAACTCAGTCATGATAGTAAGGTTAGAGTGAAGGCAGTGCTAAAAATTTTTGTTAGTCAGAGGAATAATTTAGATGCATTTAGATGAATGTATTTACCTGGGTATGATAGTAAGGTTAAGGTAAATACAGTGCTGAAAATTGTATTCGAGAGTAATCATTAGGGTAAACTTCCTGTGGAACATAACAAAGATGCTGAATGGATAGAAACACCTAGAAAACATCAGCTTAAGACAGGAATGTGATATAAAGGAACTTGAGCAAGAGGGAGTGTGTGTAACTTATTTAATACATTAAACAAATAAACAGCACTAAGTTAAAAAAATTGAAGTGAGCATTTTGGAAAATTAGTTGTTTCCTTGAATAATGTGTTAGAGAGAAGGATAATTAATGTAAATGTATTTACCATTTACCAAGTTAAACAAATATTTTTTTTTACCAGTGAACCAGAAAACTTAAGACACATTGCATTAAGACTCTTGAAATGAGTGTGAAAACTCTGAACACTCCAGTTCAGAAGCCATTTTGACTTTTCCTGTAAATTTTCTGCAGTTAAATGAATTTGGTAATGTTCAGTGTTTAAGCCTTTGACTGGTGATGTTATGCTTCAATATATTGATAATTCCTCTTCAAATTCTTTTAAATTCAGCACCGCTATGAATATGCTGCCCATGGACTGTGAGCAACTCCAGGATGAAATTTCAAAACTGCCATGATTTTGTGCACGTTTTATGCATTTGGGAAATGGAGGTGACAAAGATAGTGAAAACCATTTGTATGTGGTGTCATATTAGGTACAGAATACTAGATATTATTATTAATTAACAGAAATATGCATGGATGCAGAATCCTCTGGGAGCTATACATTTGACCAAAACTCAAACAGACTGAGCCACTTCACTTCTGAATAAATACTAATTTTAATACATAGTGCTAGTTTTCAGTTGTACAAGACCACACTAGTGTGAGCTAGAGACTGTTTCCTTTAATGAAAACAGGAAGACCCTCAAAAGCTGGTGTTCAAATAGCTCCTTTCTGTGCAGGCACCATAAAAGAAGAGTATACAAATAGGCTGGTGGTGTTATGCTAAGGTCTTCAGAAAGTAATTGCATTTTATGTTTCAGTGACAGACAAAAGTTTAGTTCAAAGGATTCGGAGAAAGTAATCTTATATAGTCACTTACCTTGAAAATCATGTAACATATTATACTAAAAATACAGATGAACATTAAAGAAATAATAATCAAAAATTAAATAAAATAGGCAGATGCAGATTAATGCACCAGGCTGTCTTCAGACAGATTATTTTAATGGCTGAAAAGGTTCTATGGCAATCTGTTATTTCAGATTTTACTGTTATTTTGAAAATATACCTCCAGAAATGAATACATTATGCGGATTGTTAATACTTAATCGGTAAATAAATCGGAGCTTAGAACACTTTTATTATTCTTTGTGTATTTTATTTTATTCTTTTACAATTCCAAGGCCATCAGAAAGTTGGGATTTGTTTTTCCCAAGGTGATACAGCATCCCCTTTGAGCCCAGATGTAGCTCCTATGCACATGGAAATCTCTGTATCTTGTTGTATCCTTGCTGTTCAGGGTTGCCACCCTCCCCAGAAAAAGTGAAATGAATGGCAAGGGAGGCAAGCTAACCAGGAAGCTGCCAGAGTTATTGACAGAATTGAATTAGACTGCTGGAAGTCAAGGCTCTACCACTTGCATATTTGGAATCTTCTGAGAAGCTTTTGCATGTAATAAGATGTTGTCTACGAGGTTTCTTCCTTCCTCATGAGCAGTGATGTTGTATAAGCCTAACACATGCCTAGTATGGCCATAATATTGATCTCCAGTTCCCATCTAAGCTGCAAATACCATGCTGCTCTCACTAGCAGACCAATCCCAATTTCAACCCCTGAAAGAGAGAGAAGCAGGCAAAGTTCCATCAGTCCTCTGCCCTTCCATGAGCTCATACAGGCTCCCTAGCCAATTGAACTTGGGTCACCTAGATCGCAATCATGATTTTATCAGTCTATACCAGTGAAGCAAGCAGGGAGCTTCAATTTCTAGAAAACTCCATTGATAAAGAATCCATAAGCAGTATCAGAAGGATATTTATTTATTTATTTATTATTTATTTATTTTACATTTGTTGACCGGGCTAGTCTAGCTGGATACATGTCCATTTTCAGTAGAGGCCCGGGGAGAAAAGCTCCACAGATAAGACAATACAGGATACATTTACAAATGGTATACATAATACAGTGAAAGCCAGATATAAAACATGGCAAATTATTGTTATGCATGAAAGGTGATCAAAATGCAGGCTACTGATATAGTGCACTTCATTTTAGAGTACTACAGCATAGCAGATTAAAAATTAAAATAGAAATGCATTTAAACACATGCGTGCGCTCTCACGCACACACACACGCACATGCAGCCAAACACACACATGCACTGCCCAGTGAGAAAGGAAGTAAACTCCTGAAATGTTTGCAGAAACACAATTTAGATAAAAAATGTGCAAGAGCAGTAAAGGATGAAGACATCACAGACAGTCATGTGCAATGTAATACGATTTAAGGCAAACATATTAGAAATTGAAAAAAAAAAAACAAATGCATCAAATGCAAAATAGAACAATGTTAAGTTGTCAATCTCGCCTTCATTCTTGCTTGATGGTTCGGAGCCGATCCCTCGGCTCCGACTCGGCACTTGCTTTAGCTCGAGAACTCCTTTTACCAGCTCGAGGCAGCCCCATATCCCATGATGCAAGGCAGGAAGTACCCAGATCTCGTTTGCCGCTTCGCTTGGGAGGTCTTCTCTTTACCAGCTCCTGGTAAGTAGTTCACATTTGTGATATTAAGCCCCTTTTTTAGTTAAAACTAATTTTTGATAGTTTATTTTTAATTTTAACCTTTTTCTGACAGAAATCCCTGTCTCTTTTAATTTTTAGTCAGTCAATTTTCCTATCCCTTCCCCCCCCTGTTAGGGTGTGTGTGTTGGTGTTTTTTACTAAATACCTCTTGGTATTAGTTTAATTTAATTTGACTGGTGTGTGTGTGTGTTGTGTTTTAGGCACCATGTCTAAGGAGAGGGTTTCAGGTTTTAAGAAGTGTGACTCGTGCTGTCAGAAGATGTCTCTGACAGACGGTCACACTTCTTGCCTGTACTGTTTGGGCCCTCTTCACCTGCAGGACTCCTGTGCTATTTGTCACTCCTTCAGCCAGAGAGTCCTGCAGGAGAGACGCAATAAGTTGATTCTCAGGGGTCTTCTTAAGCCGGAGGGCTCTCCGGCTAAGTCGGCTCCACAAAAATCAACCAAAACTGCCAAGGCCCAGGCTTCTGTTTCTAAGCCTGCGGCCTCGGCTCCGACTCGAGCCGATTCTGGATCCACAAAGCTTTCGGCGCCGATGGCTATCGGTGCCGAATCTGCTTTGACCACTGTGGTGTCGGCTCCGATCGGCTCCGACACCCATGTGGCACGGGCATCGGTGTCGGCTCCGATCGGCTCCGACACCCATGTGGCACAGGCATCGGTGTCGGCTCCGATCGGCTCCGACACCGTTACCTTGGTAGCTGTATCGGCTCCGGCTGGAGCCAATACATCGAGACGTTCTCCCGGCTCCGACAAATCGGTGCCGACAGGATCAGTAGTATCGGCTCCGATGGCCCATTCCAGGAAGAGGTCGAGGTCTCCTTCCTTGGAGCCGATACTTTCGGCTCGCCGCCTCTTCTATCGGAGCGGAGCCATCGGAGCCGATCTTCAAGGTCATCCAGGTTGTCAGATCATGACCTAGAGAGAGTGGTCAGTAGATTGCTCAAGTCACAGGTACTGGCCCAAATGCTACACAGTCCGTCTCAGCAGACGACTGTTGGTCCACACCCCGTTACTGTTCCTCCTTCGACTCTACCCCAGAGTTTGGAGTTGGAGTCTTCGGGCATGGTTACTGCTACGGCTGGAGGACGGATACCTCCTTCTGTCCCTTCAGCCCCTACTCTTATCTCCTCTTCCTTAGAGGGATTCGGTGGTCGGGCTTCCATGGTCTCCTCCGAGGGGGTGAGTGGCATCGGACCCTTGTCCGAGCCCGCTCTTCCCCTTGGAGCCTCGGCCTTGGTGAGCTCGGCTCCGACATCTGCCTCGGAGACTTCCTTTTCGGTGGCCCCTGGAGTTCCTAGCTCTTCGGAGCGGGTTCTCTCGGACCTGCCTGGGAGGGGAGCATTCGAGGTGATGAAGAGTGTACTGGCCACTGGTATCAGTCAGCAGTCTCTTCCCATAGCTCCTCCCTCTATTGTACCTGTTGACATCTCTGCCACTTCTCTTGCTACAGGACCCAGAGATCCTCCGCCTCAGGTTTCCCCATTGGGAATTTCCCCCTCTTCCGAGGATTCTCCTGATGTTTCGGGAGATCCTCCTAGGAAGAGGACTTGTAAGAGGAAGCATGTAGACTCCCTGAGTCTGTCACTGGATACTGACTTTGATGAGTCAGAGGGATCCCCTAGATCCCCTCTGAGGATGTCTCCTTCTCAGACATCCTAGAACTTCTGAAACAGAGGGAAACTGGCCCACCAACAATCCCTCTGAGGATGAGTCAGTATACCTAGAGGCGTTTGGATCTCGGCCCTCCACCTCCTGGGTGTCTCCGCCTTCGACCCCTTATGCAGGTTATTGCACGAAGGCGTGGACAGCTCCTGACTCTGTAGAGCCAGTCCCTAGGAGGCCTTCTAAATTTATCACTGCCCCTAGTGACAAACAATTCCTTACCAAAGGTGTCCCCGCTGATGCCATGGTGGTGGCTGCGGCCACCAAAAAGGAACTTGCAGATCCTTCCGTGCCCATCCATCCTCCTAATAAGGACTCTAGGACCATGGATAGGTACGGCAAGCGGATGTTTTCCTCAGCGACCTTTGCTATGCGTTCGCTGAATTATCTTTGTCACTTCACCAGACTCCAGAGAGATATCCTGAAGGAGCTGGGAGAAGTAGTTCAGGATCCTACAGCTGCAGGGGCCCAAGAAAAGATTGCTTCGCAGCTAGGAACCCTCAATTCCATTGCTAACTCCTCCATGCGGCTAATATCTTATGCTGCGGATGGAGCGAGTAGAGCCGCAGGCACAGGTGTGGCTCTTAGACGCCAAGCCTGGATGCAGCTATGTGATTTTGCGGATCCCTTTAAGGCGTCCTTCACAAATTCTCCCTTTGATGGGTCAGCTTTGTTTGGCCCTCAGGTGAAGGAGACCTTGACCAGGTGTGAGCAGGACGGCAAGACTCTTTCTGCTGTTGGAGTCCGTTTTTCCACCCTTCTAGGCCTTATCCCAAAGGACAGAAGGGTGGGAAGATGTGGTTCCGTAAATCCCAAGGAGTCACGCCAGATTCACGTGGTCAGTTTACCCCTAGAGGCAGAGGAGGTAACAACAACAGACGCCGCTCTAGAGGCAGAGGGGGTCCGAAGAACCAGGGCAACAGGGAGTCTCTTCCTGAGAAGCCCTTTCAGCATCCCTGAGGTGTTGCCCGGCTGTCCCTCCTTGGAGGCAGTCGGGAAGATTATCACTGTACCCAGAAGCCTGGCATTCCCTCACTCAAGACAGATGGGTACAGTCGATCATATCCAAGGGTTACATAATTCCTTTCGAGGAAAGTCCCTTCCCTCAAGTTCCCTTCCAGATGTACCACCCGGTCTAAGGGACATTGCAGAGTTAGAAATCGCAAAACTACTGCAAAAGAGCCATTCCGCCAGTTACAATAGACCATTCAGAGCCGGAATCTACTCAAGGTTCTTTTGGTCCCCAAAAGACGGGAGACTGGAGACCAATATTGGATCTCAGCAGACTCAACAAGTCTGTCAGGAAGACAAGATTCGAATGGTCACTCTTCAGTCAATTCTGCCCTTCTTACAGAAGGACAACTGGATGTGCTCAATAGATCTTCAGGATGCGTACTATCACATCAAAATTCACAGACGCTCCAGGAGATTTCTCCGCTTCGGCTGGGGTCCAGTCATTTCCAGTTCAGAGCCCTGCCCTTTGGTCTCACTACAGCCCCCAGAGTGTTCACCAAATGCATGGCAGTGGTCACGGCTCACCTGAGACGTCAAGGATTCCAGGTGTTTCCGTATCTCGACGACTGGCTCCTGTCAGCCACCACCAGGCATCAGCTTATACAAGCCAGGGATTACACAATAGACCTTTGTTCTCATTTGGGCATCTCAGTCAACTTGAAAAGTCATCCTTATCGCCCTGCCAGTCTATTACCTTCATAGGCGCAAACTTAAACACTGTTCGGATGTCAGCTACCCTTACAGAACAAAGAGTTTCAGACATTCAGACTCATGTCAGGATCATTCTGGCCAGCAAGAAGGTACAGGCCAGAATGGTTCTAAAGGTATTAGGTCTCATGGCTGCGGCCATTACTCTTCTTTCCCTGGCTCGATTCTACATGCGCCTCCTTCAGTGGATGCTGTTCACACAGTGGTCATACCAGCAACTCCCAATGCGTCACCAGATTCTGGTGACACAAACATGCAAAGAACATCTTGCTTGGTGGATCACATCGTCTCAGGTTCACCAAGGCAGGTGCTTTGTACCTCCGTCCCGATAGCCACTGTCACCACGGATGCCTCCCTGATCGGGTGGGGGGGTCATTATCAGGGCAGGATGGTTCATGGGACGTGGCAACCGTTTGAGTACCATCTGCACATAAATGTCCTGGAGATGAGAGCAGTGCTTTTAACGTTGCAGGCCCTCAACGACTTTCTTCCCGTAGGGACAATTGCAGTCCTCACAGACAACATGTCTGTAGTTTGGTATATCAACAAACAGGGCGGAACCAAGTCCTACCCCTTGTGTCGAGAAGCGCTCAGACTATGGCAATGGGCGATCTCCTCTCATCGGTTTCTGGTAGCAACGCATATCCCTGGGAAAACCAACATTATAGCGGACAGATTGAGCAGAGCTATTCTCATGCCTCACAGTGGTCTCTCAAGCAATCCATAGCGGAAGAGATTTTTCTGGAATGGGGTCGTCCATGTTGCGATCTTTGCTACTCCCCAAAACAGCAAATGTCCAGACTTCTTCAGCCTCTTCCCTCTATCAGGCCATCCCCAGAGACGCTCTGACCCAGGATTGGCCCCAGGGACTTCTTTATGCCTTCCTCCATTTCCTCTGATCCCTCAGGTGATCCAGAAAGCTACCGCTTTGAGAGCCAAATTGATTCTCATTGCCCCTTACTGGCCTCGACAAGTTTGGTTCCCGTTCCTCCATCGTCACCTTTTGGTGCAGCCGTGGCATCTGGACCCAGTGCCAGATCTACTGATTCACCAATCCGGTCAGCTGCACCTGTCAATCCCTTCTCTCAACCTCACAGCATGGTTGCTCCACTTCCTTCCTTAGCCAGGCTTCCTTTGATCTCTAACCCAGTTAGAGATATCATAGTAGCTTCACTAAAATCCTCTACCAGGAGGATTTACACAAGCAAATGGAAACGTTTCTCTTATTGGGCTAAGGCCCAAAATATTGATCCTTTTACTGCCCCTGTTCAGGCAGTTCTGGATTTCTTAGCAGAGATTTTTCATGCAGGCTCCTCTTCTTCAACAGTCAGAGTTCAGTTGGCTGCTATTTCTAATTTTCATGTCGGGATAGCAGATCATAATATTATGTCCCATAGGCTCTGCAGGGCCTTCTTGAAAGGAATTTTCCTACTAAAGCCTCCAATCAGGAATCCTCCTCCTCAGTGGGATCTAAATTTAGTGCTGACATCCTTGATTCTTCCCCCCTTCGAGCCAGCTGTTTCTTGTTCCTGAAATATCTTTCTTGGAAAACGTTATTCCTAGTGGCTATTACATCTGCCAGGAGGGTGTCTGAACTTCATGCTCTTTCAGTTCGACCCCCCTATTTGATTTTTCACAAAGACAGAGTATCCTTGAGAACTAATCCATCCTTTTTACCCAAGGTCGCTTCAAAAAACAATCTGAATCAATCCATTGATCTCCCCGTATTTTTTCCTAACTATTCAGATAGAGCTGAACAAAAGCTACATTATCTTGACGTCCACCGTCAGCTCAGATATTATTTGGACAGAACAAAAAAATTTAGAAAATCTGATCAACTTTTTGTTTCCTATGCGGATAATAAAAAAGGCCTACCTGTTTCTAAAGTGACTTTGTCCAGATGGCTTTCTTCGGTCATCACTGAAATTTATACGATCAGGGGAAAACAGCTGTGCTCAAAACCTAAAGCACATTCAACTAGGAGTTTAGCTACTTCTACAGCTTTTCAAGCTAGACTGCCTTTGGACACTATTTGTGCAGCGGCACTTGGGCCACTCCTCACACTTTTGTTTCCCATTACAAATTGGACTTGGCCTCCAGGGACAGAGCCAGTTTTGGCTCTACAGTCCTCAAGAGTTTGTTCCATTGAGCCACCCAGGATAGAGGTGCTAGGGACGCGGTCCCATCAAGCAAGAATGAAGGCGAGATTGACAACTTAACATTAAGAAGTTATGTACCTACCATAACGTTCCATGTTAGTTGTCTTCTCTCGCCTTCTTTCTTGTGACCCTCCCTCCTTCCCCCTGGCCTGGACAGACCTTGTATAAGAAACTATTATGCTAAAGACCATTCAGACCTGGTCCTTTTTCCATCTGTAAGTTTCTTCTTCCTTTGGGAAGTATTTTATGCTTGGTGTTATTGCCCTTTTGTCAACAAACGAGATCTGGGTACTTCCTGCCTTGCATCATGGGATATGGGGCTGCCTCGAGCTGGTAAAAGGAGTTCTCGAGCTAAAGCAAGTGCCGAGTCGGAGCCGAGGGATCGGCTCCGAACCATCAAGCAAGAAAGAAGGCGAGAGAAGACAACTAACATGGAACGTTATGGTAGGTACATAACTTCTTATTAACAACTACATACCAGTCTTACAAAGTACAGAGAGGGGGAGTAGCTATGTAATTTAACAACAAGGATTGCTATTAAGTATAGTTCCACACCATGGTAAAATAAAATAGACAATGTTTGGGATTTAGAATACATAGCCACTTTGGAGTAAGTGATTTTGTGTTATTAGCAGTCACATGCAGAGTGTGTGTGCAGTTCAAAGACATACATATTGCAAATGATGTATGTTAAACAACAGAGATGGCCGTGGTATATGCTAATGGCTGTATGATAAGTTGGTGATGAATAACTTTATTAAAATGAGCAGTGCTGTGTTTGTAAATGAGGCAATTCAAGATGGCAGATTAATTCAGGGAGGTGTAAATGAGGCAATTCAAGATGGCAGATTAATTCAGGGAGGTATAAGGGGAACATTGCAGATCTCTGACACCATTCTTAATGAACTCAGCTAAATCCCAGTGTTCATGCTAACAAACAATGGAAAAATATTAAGGGTTGTTGCAGCATTAGTTACTGTGTGTATGCAAGAAGCTATTTTTTGCACTTTGAGCCATGGTGGAGTGTGTTATAGCCCTTTGAGGCATGGTATAGTCTAACCATGTTTAACATTTCATAGACTCCACAACACAGACATTATGGATTCGTACCACGTGGATATGGGCACCATGCAGGACATTGTCGACATGTGTTGATCTCACCTGCAGGCATGTGAGTGACGTGGATTATCTATCCCAGTGGATAGTAAGGGATGTGTGGCCTTTTATATGTTAGCTACAAGGACCCTTCATTGACCAACAGGGGACATGTTGGGGGCATCTCTGGCATCTGGTTTGAGAATACTACATCATTTTCTCAATGCCATGCTGCAGCATATGGGGTAACGTATATGGTTTCTTTCTATCATAGATTAGAGAGACAACACCATGTTGGACTTCTGTAACATAGTTTGTTTCTCTGAGTTACTGGGAGTTGCAGACAGCAGCCACATTGAAATAATGGCTTTAAGGTATGAGGATATCACCATCAACTACTAGGTGATACATAATGCACAGGTTACGATGTGTCAGCAGGCTACCCAGGCAGTTATAACGACTCCTATATGTGGGATACTTGTGACCTGTACTTCTGTCAGGAGCAACTCATTGGCAGTGTTGGATATGTCTACAAACATTGTCAGATGATACCTATCAGAAATCCACAGAAAGAAGCAAACCAGGGATACAACAACACCCTGTCACAAATAAGGGTTATGGCTGCTGAAAGCACATTTATGCTATCTGGATTCATAGGTTTATAGGTGTGTTCTACACTAACAACCCCTGGGGCCATTGTAAGCCTATCCAGGCATCCCAAATTTCTGACAAGTTCTGGTACCATTGATAAGTGTAAACAGGGGCTTTGGAGATAAAACATTTACAAGCAGGGACCTGGGAGATGAGCCATTTACAAGCTGCCTGTGTTCATTAGAAACATTGGTGACAAACCAGGGATGAATTTCCTGTTCCTCATCCAGCTGTCTTAAATTAAACCTTAATTAGATTAGGGAGGTACTCTTCTTCACATGGAGTCTCTGAGATACATACCTGTCTCTCCACCAGGTCATATTTATATCACAGGCAAGCTTTAATTCTTCACTACAGGAAATTGTGGTGATGTTTATTTTGCAGATGTGCAGGAGGTCCGTCAGAGTGGGGTCCAACAATGCCTTGCATGTCAGGCATAGATCTACCCTCAATAGCCTGTAGAAAATAGAATACAGGGTAGGGCTTTGTGGCTGCTTACATACAAAGCACTACAAACTGGTAGCCTGCTCTAGATTTAGAAAAGGCATCCAGTTTGTAGTGTTTTGTAAAAGTATGGACAGAGGACCAAGTCGATGCCTCTTGAGTACTCCGGAGTTCGCCCCTTTCCAGTACACCACTGAAGAGGTAAAAGTCCTGTTGGAGTGCACTTTTGCCTTGCCCAGATTCACCTTGCCATGGTGGTTGCAACAAAACACAGTACCAGAAGACAACCAGCATGCAATGGTTGTCTTAGAGACAGGCTGATCCTTCTTTGCCCCTGTGTAGGAAATAAAAAGTTTCAATGCCAGTAAAGCAGTGCGTTGTGTGAGCAGCAGCTTCCTCAGCTGTACTTTCCTGTGAGAATCAGCTTTGAACACAGCAAAGCACAGTACCCTGTATAACTATAAATCAGCACCAGAAACATACTTTACATTTAGATGTATTAGAAGTGCTGTTTGCAAGTAAAACATTTAATTACCATACCTTGTGCAGATGGCTCTGCAGGTTAAACCCCTGATCTGTCTGTATAACCCAAAGCAGACAGCTTTACTAGTTATTTAATACTGGACCAAGAGAAATTAAGCATACTGTTATACTGCCATGTACCTGGGACATTTCCAGTGAATATTCTTGGTGCGTGATGAAGCTGTGCTCAAATGTCCTGCACTACTCTGTGGGACCTTGAAGAGGTGTCACTGCCACTGAAAAAGGGCAGAAACTCCTTTGCTTCCATTTGAAGTGGACTGACCAATAGTCCACCTCCCTTTAACTTATTTCCCACACTTGACAGCATACATACAAACATACATACATACAGATATTTCAAGCACAGGCATTAATGTCCTTCTAGCCTGCCATTATAACAAAAGAGTTGTTCCCATAATAAGTATCCAGGCTGTTCTTAAAAATATCTAAACCAGTACTTGCTTTAATGCAGTTTTGTAGTCTGTACCAAGCATCAGCTGCTCATTCAGAGAACTAATTAGTACAATCTTCTACATAGGTTGTCTGATGTTCCTCTGCTGCTTTTTGATAAGCCCAAACATTCCCATTTATAGTTGTCTCTAAATGCTGTATATGCCTGAATATGATCCCCTCTTAAATATCTATAAGTTACAGTGTACTAGTTCAGATATTTTAGTCTTTCATAATAACTTAAATTTTCACTTCTATGGATACTCTTGCATATTTCCACTGTACTCTTTCCACTTTACTCATGCTTGCTTTCTTATAAGGTTTCCATATTGTTATTCCATACTGAAGTTTGGGTTTAATGTAATTAACAAACAATGACTGCAAAATTTCTGATTTTCTAGACTTCATAAATCTTAGTATACAACCTATAGCTCCATAACTATCATTAAGCAATTGGATGATTTGATTATAAAAAGGCAAAGCTGGATCTAGCCATATACCCAGGTCCTTAAATGAGTCTACAGTTTCAGTCACTGTGTGCTGTATTAAATACTCACCTTTCAATTGATGTCTCCCAAATCTCATATGCTTAGTTTTTGATGTATTTATCAGCATATTATTCTGCTGTGCCTAAATGGTCGATTTAGTCAAGTTCTTTTGCAGACATGTAACACATGTAATCAGTTTACCCAATTTCAGGCCATCTGCATACAGACTGTAGAACACCTCAGCTGAAAAAAATAGGTCTGAAAGATACAATCTGAACAAGTAAGTGCCTAGGACAGTGCCCTCTGGGACACCCTGGCTATAACCAATAATTTTATATCTATCTTATCAAGAGTAAATCGATACCTAGTTGTTGTAATTTATTGATCAGTATTTTGTGTATGACCCTGTTAAAAGCTGAAGTTAAGTCTGTATAAATAACATCACAGCACAATTTTCCATTCATAGCTGCTATTATATTGTTATAGAACATCATGTCACAGGTGATAATAGATCTGTTTTCTACATATGCATGCTGATGTATGGTTTCAAGTCCCAACCTTTCCATTTCTGACAACAATGTATCCAATGTTACTTTCTCCATTATTTTTCCACAACATGAAAGTAGACTTAAGGGTCTGTATGACTCTGGGTTTGTCCTATTCCCCTTTCCTTTAAAGACAGGTTTATTAAGCATGTCTCCAATCTTGAGAAATCTCCCTATATTTATATAACCTAGTAAATAATAGATATAATGGTACTATAACTTGTTGCTGAAGTGTTCCAAGGTTATTACTTATTCTGTCTCCTCCCAGTGCTTTGTTTTGATCCATTTTGCGTAGTTCTTTTTTCACTATATTCTATTCTGATTCCAATATCTGGATATCACTATAATAACTTATTACACCCTTTATGGAGCCAAACTGTTTTGTATATGATTTTGCAGATATATCTATAATCTGTCTGTTGTGCCTGAGAATAAATTTTAGAATCTACACAGTTTATCAACGTGTATGTCTTTGCTCATTCCACAGTTTTATGTATCTATAAAATAGTTTCCTATTATGTTTAATATGTTTATATAAATTTTCTTCAAATGTTTCTTGATCTTGTCTCACACTATGCTTATTTTGTTTGTTCAGCTTATTTCAGTTTTCAAAGTTGTACTTAAACCTCGTTTCCATTTCTTATATTTTTTTGTTTCTCACCTTAATCAGGTCTCGTTTTTATGGAAATATATTCCCTTGACGTTGTATGCCTAGATTATGATGTTAAACCTTTTTTTTTTATTTTTTGCACTCAATTTGTCTTTCAAAACTTTCCACATTCTTTCTGCAGTTTTTCCACTGAAAGCATCACTCCAGTTAGTTTTACATAGTCACTGTTTTGCTTCCATATAATCTGTAATTAATCTTTTATGCACTGGTTTAGATTTTAGTGTGGCAGAATTATCTATGACAGCTTAACCTTAGGAGGTTGGCTTAATGGCTAAGGTCTTTACCTTACAAACACAAGGTGCAGGATTTGAGTCTCACAAGGGATAACTGGTTAGGCTTAAAATGGTTCGCAAGGGCAGTTAGCTTAGTACTAAACTATGAACCTATGAACATACGTTGTGAATAATTGCCTTAATAATATTCTTGAATCTATATTATTACAGTCTGTTTCTGGTAAATAAAAGTCCCCAGCCACTATTATTCTTCCAGGGGCTGCTTGTGCTGTCGGTCTGCAGGACTGCAGCCCTCCCACCTAGAACATAAAAGAAATACATAACATAAAACATAAACTTAAAAAAAAGTTTTTCTTTTTTTTACCGAGTACCTGAACCGGAACTGCCGCTCATGCGCGGACTGCCCCGCAGATGCCCAGGAATCTCTGCAAACTCTGACTGCCTGAGGTAACAGTCCAGATGCAGAGAAGGTATTTTTTGCCCCGCAGATGCCCAGGATGCTGTGCGGTAGACGAGCGCACAGAAGAGAGGAGCTCCAGACTGCTTGAGCCACAGGCAGGACCAATCAGGAGAGCGGTAAGCAGAGATTTGAGCGCAGGACCAATCAGGAGTGAGGTAAGTTGAGTTCACAGCTCCTGCAGGGAACCGTTAAGTCGAGCGCGGGTTTTTCTGATTCGAGACAATGGAGTTGGACCTGGTTTGCTTTCCGGATACAGGTAGGGTGTGTAGCTTGTGACCGGCGTCCGGCTGTTTATACCAAGGGTGTGTGTGTGTCAAGCATTTCCTGTTATCCTTCTTTAAACTATTCATCTTTCTACTACTGATGCTAAATTTCCAGAGATATTTATATTACTGTTCACTGCATATTACCAACCATTCCTTTGCATATTGGTTACGGTGCAAATGCATTCATTTGTCTCTCCTTTTGTTCTACATTATACACATGCTATGATACCCACAGCATCTTGCCTGAATAACTTTACTGCTGCATTAGAAGCTGGCAGCTTTTTTTTAAATCTCAGTGCTTAGGTCTTCATCAAACACAGACACCAAAATTATAAAATGTGTCTTAAAGTGCAGTCAGTGCCCATTTAGCTGCTGTATCTCATTGTCTGCACCCCTGCACCAACTCTGTACTTTTTTGCTTCCTAATTATCTTGTGTGTGTGTGTGTGTGTGTGTGTGTGTGTGTGTGTGTGTGTGTGTGTGTGTGTGTGTGTGTGTGTGTGCCCATCCTACAATAAACTGTTGTCCCAGTCAGGACTGCCTCTCTGCCTTATCCCCAGTATATAGTCCAGAGCAGGATAAAGTATATATCAGAAAATGAATGAATGAAGCTGTACAGGAATAAAAATAAATGTTTATGCCTGTCTTATGTGAACTTTGCACATAATGGGATCTGGCTTTGTCCCACGTATATTAACATATGTTACTAGCTCTTCTGGAAGATATTTGACGATTTCAGCATCAATTCTTAACACTGAAAATGCATATGTATGCAAAAATCTTGATTGTGAGAGACATCATGTATTTTCTACATTAGAAACTCTTTGCCTGGTGGTTTGTATATTTCTAGACATTTAAGTAAGTTATGTAGATAATTATGGCGAGGATCTATATGTCCTTATTTGAATAAACATATATATATATTTTTAAGTATGGAAAGATTGCAGGAATCTTTTTTTTCAGTTTTAAGTGGTTCAGTAATATCTGACCAAGGCAACAACCAGACAAACACAACTAAATGAAGATTATCCAGACAAAAAAGGCCTTTTGTTGCAGAGAGCAAGTCCCCTTGTACCCCCTCCATTTGGAGGACTTTAAACTTTACACCCCCTTACTTAAATCGAACAATTGTATGATTACACAGCTGTAGAGGTAAAGAAAACATAAAAGAAAGATTTACTGCCAACAGTGTAATAGAAACAGTGCTGGGAATGATTTCTTAAGGGAGGTCCAAACTGATGATCTGAAATTCATCTATTACCGAATGAGTTGTAACTTTATCTGCTTTAAACATGGCCACCAGTAGGTAAACCTCTTTTTCCTGTAATCTTTTCTTGTTTAATTTATATTAAAGAAACATAAAAAGAAGTATATGTGACTCATCATCATCATCATGGTAGAAGCAATGTCTAGAAATGTATAATATCACTTACCTTAATCCCCACACCTAATATCACATTTCTGAGATCTAAACAATCAATATGTTCTATAAAATATTCAGAACCAGTGTAGAGAAATGATGAAGAACACGCTGGAAATGTTGATGCATTACTCTAAAAGAAATCTGAACATATTATTAGTTAAGCCATTTTTTTCACCAGGCAAAATCCGCTAAGCACTTACACCTGTATTTATGGGTGAGAAGAGAGTTTTGGTCATGGTTACCATAAGTGGGTTGTATAGTTTCTGAAGTTACATAGGTAGTGACTGAAAATATCTACAGAATTCACTTTATTAGTGGTGGATAGTCTAATAAACTGTTTTATGTTAAACTATTTCATTGTTAGAAATATATTTCTATGCATTTAGAGACACTTCTCTCTATATATTTACCTATCTAGTTATCCATCTATTTTTCTGTTTATTGCTATGCTGTAACATATGATCTAAGCAGTTTGTTTGCATTTACTGGAGTCTTGCAAACTAAATGCTAAAAAAATAAACCCAGAACTTTACTAACAAGTATTGTGTTATTAATAATTTACTAAAATTATGTATCACACATGATATGAAAAATATGAAATCATGTACAGAGAAACTAAGAACCCATTATTTGGCTAAGTTTATGAAATGGGTGCCTTAATTTTGTTCTGTACTAGAGGTAGAAGGGAGCTTGTATATTATTTTGCTAAATATATTACCATGGCACAGTTATATGTTGGAGCAGCTATCATTACTCAGAATTAATAATAATATCCTTGGTATTAATATAAATTCAGGATGGCTAATTTGTGAAATGATTACTCTTACAGTGTTACATCTACTTAAAATAGGCATCCAGCTAGCTGTCTCCTTTATGCACATCACTTACAAAGTGAGGTGAAGAATAAACAATGCTATATTCTCAGTGTCTATTTGCTGCACATTATCATTATGGCATCCATGACTCTGAGCAAAGTCTTAACTTTAATGCTTACTGGCAGATTATATAATTAGATTGCATTACTCCATGAGTGCAGCAGCATAAATATAGTACATGAACCATGTTATATACTCCATATTTAAATACAGCTACACATGTATTATATAAGAACATGAGAAATTCTCTACACAGCAGTACATGACCTCTGAAATTGAGTTCCATCACATTGATCTGGCTTGACCAGCAGGAGCCTAAATTTTGCTTTAGCCCTCCCACCTAGAAAATAAAAGAAATATATAACATAAAACAAACTTTAAAAAAAAAAAAAGTTTTTCTTTTTTTTTACCGAGCACCGGAACTGGAACTGCCGCGCATGCGCGGACTGCCCCGCAGATGCTCAAGAATCTCTGCAAACTTTGACTGCCTGAGGTAGCAGTCCAGATGCAGCTCCTGCAGGGAAGCATTAAGTTGAGCGCGGGTTTTGCTGCTTCGAGACAATGGAGTTGGTCCTGGTTTGCTTTCCAGATACAGGTAAGGTGTCTAGCTTGTGACTGGCTGTTTATACCAAGGGTATGTGTGTGTGGTGTGGTGTGGTGTGTATGTGTATGTGTGTAAAATGCCCTTGTTAACACATAGTGGTGGGTAGAAATACTCAGGCTTGAACCCTGTACTTTGTATGCAGGAGGCAAGGACCTGAATTCCCTACTCACGACTACTTGTAAAAAAAATTGCAGATTTTTGCCTCATATTTGTTCTGTTCGTCATAAAATTTGTGGTTTCTGTATCTTCATATTTCCTTGCAAAGGTTTGTAGTGCAGTGGTTCATTGGTAGCATTGTTGCCTAACAGCTACAGGTTCTCTGGTTTGATTCTTGGCTGGGGTGCCTTCTGTGTGGAGTCTGCATGTCCTCCCATCCCTTACAAAGATGTGTTTGGAGTGTTTCTCCCTGCTGTGCTGAAATTTGGCTTTGTTTTGTTCCAAGTCAGACTAGTTTCCTGGTTAACAAATGTTTAAAAATAATAGGCATTTGAATTTCAGACTTCATATTCTTCAGAAAGTACATGGTAAAACAAAACTTTTTATTCTAGCAATTGTCTAAGTTTATAACATGGATATTTGAAATTTGCCCATATTTTTGGGACTGTAGTCCCCCATTATTGGCCTCGTCCAGGTATTTTGTGCTAAGGTTGAGAGCTATGGTGAGAACTGAATTCACTGAATATGTTTGGCAGCTGTATTCCCACATTATTGGCTTTTTTCAGGTGTGTTTTGCTAAGAGGTTGACAGCTATGGTGAGAACTGAATTCACTAAATAGTAGCCATTTAAGTTTGTCTTCCTCTGTTTCAGCTGATTTGGCATAGTGGTATGTTTCTCTGACTGTTTTGCACAGGGTCCCCTGGGTTCAAGATGTGGCAGTGAAATATATAGTGGTAACACAGCTTTGGCTTTTTCCAGATATCTTGTGCTGCAAAGTTCAGAGATACAGCTGAGTGTCGTGTAGATTTTACAAGGAGCTGAGAGCTGCAGGGAACAAAAGTTTAGTGCTGCTTATGCTAGGTCTGCTTGCATTGTTAATAGCACAACAGGTAGTGTACTTGCTTTTGATGCAGAAGGCTGTGGGTTCTACTCCCACAGTAGGTAGATGCATTGCTGATACTGTACTGTGTTGTAAAGGGGGTGGATGCTGCAGTCCTTTTTGGCAAAGATACCTATTAACTATGAACCTGTTATCAGTTTGCTATCAATTCCCTATTGCAGTATTATCATTTTTTAATGCATGCAACATAGGCAATTTATTCTTCAAGGGCAACAGGCACTTTATTTGTAGATGAAACAATGACGTATAAAGTTGTTTGCTAGCAGCAACCTCTTTATTAGTTACAGATTTCTTTAATGTGGATTTTACTACTTCAGAGATTGTGCATATTTACTGATACTGGTGGACTATAGAAGGTTGAGTAGACGTTTTATGATGGAAATGTTCTGAATTGGGCAGTTTTGTCATTGGTGCATGCATTTTGTTTCATTGTTTACTGGAAAAATGTTTAAAACAATAAATTTAAAATGCCCTCTAACAACTGTACTGTATTGTACAAGGAATATAATGTAATACAGTCAGGAAGGTGTATCAAAGAGCATGTGTATGTTTCATGTTCAAGGGGCTTATGATTTTGAAAACAGCCCAGAGTTAATCTTTATCTGCCACTGGCAAAATGTATTTTCTTTGAATGTGGGTTTCAATGCTGTTTCAATGCATGTGAGTTTCAAGGGCAGAGAAGTTTTAATGCTAAGTCTATTTTCATTGTGAGACTGCATTGCTTTGTTTTAACAGATATCTATTGAGGTTTGTGCTGTAAAATGCAAAATAAAACTTTCAAATGAAATCTAAATCATCGCAGAAGTAAAGCAGTATGCACGTTAGTGTTTATGGTAAATGGGGCAAAATAACCAGGGAATGGGACACTGGAATGGCTGCAGGGGGGAGGCTCCATTCGACCATGATTTTGTGAGGGGGGGTAGCAAACTCAGACAGCCTCGGTTGAACTATACCTCTCAGTTGTCCATATGTTTGCAGAATGAATAGATATTTGCTTCTTATTTTTGGTTTGTTCCTCATAAAATTTGTGGTTTTCTAGCAAATCATTTAGGAATGAAGTCACTAAATGACGGACATTGAGTTTCAGACGTCATAACCTTCAGAAAAATGCATGCTAATGTAAGACCTGTTATTCTATCAACTGTCTTAAGTTTATACAAGAGCAATTTTTAGTAGTGTTTGTATGTCCCCCAATATATTTGGCCTTGTCCAGATTTCCTGCATTAAGAGGTTGAGAGGTATGTGCAAATCGCTTTGTAGAATTAGGAATATCCAAACCTCTCCATTGTCCCCAATTTTGGCTCAAAATGTTGTTCTCCCCTAATAATCCCTCCTCAAAATGGCAATTTTGGAAGAAAACGTGGAGGGTTTACAATTGTGTATAACTGTAATGATCAGAGTTATAGATTACATTTATTTCAGAAATGCATGTATATGCTCTTATTTTATTAGCTGCTCAAGTTAACAGTGTTAATATTAAAAAATTGTCCCTTTTTTGACAGGTTCCCAGCTGTATTGTGTGGCAACTTTATATTTTTGCATCACATTTTGGTCTATAAAATTGTGGTTTTCTGGCAAATTAGTGGCAAGTCATTAACGAGTGAAGTTAGAAAATGACAGACATTTGAGTTTCAGATTTCATACCCTTCAGAAAATTCGTACTAATGCAAGACCTACTACTGTACTATTATCTAAGTTAATAAGAGCAATATTTAAAAATTGTCCTTATTTTTGGGCCTGTGTCCCACTTCTAGTTCTATGTATGGCTTTGTCCAGATTTCTTTCTCTGAAGTTGAAAGGTATGAGTGTCAAAGCCATCACTGTCAGCCAGAGACATTTCAAATTGTGACATACTTGTTGCACCCCACTCCCCATTGTAGTGGCAATAGATGTGTGCAAGGAAGGCAAGGAGCAATTATGCAGTGTAAGTGTGCAGAGTATTCCCCTATCCAAGGTAGACCACAAGTACAACCGTGGCTTTTCATCTGTCCTTGATTTTGCAGAATGTTCTGGTTTTCTGTCATATTTTTATATTGTTGATTTATGCTTCTTATTATTCAGGAAATGCATGCTGTCACAGTGCCCTGTTGCTCTGTTTAAGTAGCAATGATTTAATGACCATCAGGTAAGCTTGTCGGAGATTGTAAGATGCAAGTAAGCTTTAATAAGCATACTGTTAAAGAATTACCAACATTGAATGCCTTTTTGTTGTTGCCATGCAGAGAATATTTACATAACTAGATAATGTATAAAACTTGGGTATTGAAATGCATATGACAGTATTTGTAATAAAATGACAGGATTACAGTATTTTCAGAAGCTCATTACATTTGTTGGAGACTTGCAGTCATCTTTTGTTGGAGACTTGCAGTCATCTTTGCAGGCTTATCCATAAACTAAACAGAATGCCATCTATCATGTGTGGTTCATAACTCGTGCAGGAATCCTTTAAGCAATTTATCTTGAGCTTGTTTCTTGTTTGCTGTTCATTTTTTACTTTGATCATGTCTTCCCTATGAAACAAGTAGACAGTTGTGTCAGGCAGCAGGTCTTTTTTGGATAAGAAACATTTTTACAAGTGGGGGTATCACAAAGATTGCTACTTTCAGCATGTTACTTGGTAATTTTATAAAGATGAATATAAATTATAATTAGAACTGCAGTGCAAGGAGTAGGGGTTTCAGTTGAGTGCTGCTTGTTGTTTTATACTTGATTTTGACTGGCATTCCAGTAATGTATTTAAAAAGTAATTTATTTTTTCATGCCTCACAACCTGTTTCCATCTGGATATTAAGTAAGTTGTCATGTAGCCAATGCATTGAAATATTTTTTTCTTCTACAGTTCATTTTGTCTTGATCGGACTCTCGTAATGACTGTTTGGCACCCAGGGCAGCGTATTTAATTAAAGTTCCAGTTGTTGTGGTTTTGAGCATAGCTCCACCCCTTTCTGGTTGGCCACACCCCTTCCCATTGGCCCCACCCATTCAGCTGTCCCCTGCAGCCCCCCTTTGATTTGAAGTCACCAGCCGCCACTGTATTCTTCCCTCCTATGTTTTAGCAAGAAATGTATGAATTCCTCTAGGTCATTAGCACTTACTTCACTTTGGTGGTCTATATACTCCAACAATTGTTATATGTGTCGGGGTTGTCTTTACTGTCACAGTTACACAAGCTATAGTATTGATGTTATCACTGAACGTATAACAATCACAAGTCTTATAACTAACTTTAATCCCTATCATAGCACCTCCACCTGATTTCTTGTTAGAATATCTGTTACAGTAAAAACATTTATATCCTGACCAAACTTGTTTCCAGCCATTCTTCTTTAACTATGTTTCAAAAAGAATAACAATATCAGTTTTTTGGGAACATAGTAAATTTTGCAATAATAAAACTTTATTATTAAAGCTGCTAGCATTGACAACCATCAGAGATGGATCAACTGTTGCTATCTGTGAACTGTTAAAATTTTCGGCCTGGCAAAAATCATGCCTTGTGTTTGTCAAATATTGCAAACCATCTGCAGGAAAAATTCTCCTCCCTGATCTTGACAAATGCATGCCATCCTGTCTGAACACATATGCCCAAAATTAGGCTTGGATGCTCTACACATTTCCATTTTTTTTTAAATGGGACATTTTTTTATTAGGTATTTACACAAACAATATTTTCATTCACTATGACCTGACTCTCCTTTCTTTGTGTGATTTGTGAAAAATACATCTTAACACCAGCACAAGCTATACCATCTAAGAGGGCTGTAAGTTCCCTACTAGTAGTCAGACAGTCCTTGCGGATGAGATCACGTGTACCAACATGAATAAAAACAGATCCATACTTTCTTACATTAAGGCATTCTAAGGCTTGTCTCACAACCTCTATTTTTGCTCCTGGCAAGCATAACACAATTCACTGTTCACAGGAGTGGCCTTAGGTCAACTGGTACCCTAGGCAAAAGGGCTCCACAGCGCCCCCCACGACACCACCCAGTGCCCCCATCCTGGTTTACCTACATCAGATAAATACTGGAAAAGCGGCCCTGCTAGAGCGGCACCATAGGCGGCCGCCTAATTGACCTAAGCCTAAGGCCGGCTATGAATGTTCATTATCTTCTCTGCAGATATAAGTATCAGTTCCTCTAATAATTGAATCTCCAATTACAAAAATATCTTTTCTGGACTGATCTGAAGAACCTTTACCTTCTAATTCAGTAATATCTGCTCTATCAGTTACTATAAAGGAATGATCTTCTTCACCATTAGTTATTAATCCCACTGTGTTCATTATGTATTACATTTGCAAGCATACAGTTCTCATCCAGCTGGCTTTGTACATCCATAGCTTGAGCCATGTTGCCAGTGTCTTATCTTTCTCACCTTTTTACTTACAGTAATATTCTTTAATCGATCCACTTTCAGTTTTGTTTTTTTACTTTTCACCTGCACCTTGCCTCTATTTTTATGCCTTCTCTTTTGGAAACATGCTGCCCTTTTCTGTACACTGAAAGTTTTCTGATAGAAAAATGTTATCATTGCCTGTAGTCTGTGTATTCGATGTTGTCCTTTTCATTCTTCCTCACTTATGAGTTGCAGATCTGATCCTCAGATCCAGCTCAGCCGCATACTTCAGACTTTGGATCCAACTCTCGAGCTTCCCTCTCTACCCATAATGTCCTACTTCATCCCTATTGCCTCAGATCTTGTTTGCTGCCATAATGGTTAGATACAGGTTTCACTCTCAAGCAATTGTAAGAGTATTTAACTCTTTTTCTAAAGCCTTAAAAACTGTAAAAACTTTCTAAATGCAAAATAACTTTAATCCTCCCTCTTAGTTTTCGCTGGCGATAGGATATTTTTCTTTTTCCTTTTTCTCTACTATTCTTAGTAGTTATTTTAATATCGTTGTTGGTATTTTTCTGTACCCTAGATAGGTATTTCTATCTTTGCCATTGTTGGTACTAACCTTTGTTTCTTTCTAACTTTATTTAAAAAAAAATGCCTTGTTTTTTTCTATCATTGTATATTGGTTTTTCTTGGTGTACTTTTTTTTCAGAAGCCAAAAGGTTTTAAGAAATGCACTTCTTGTTGGCATAAGATCCATAATTCAGATGCCCACAGGAAGTGTGTTTACTGCCTTGGACCCGATTACTTGAATACGGCCTGTTCAGTGTGCTCTGCGTTCATCCCTAGAGCTTTGTCTGACAGGCGTAACAAACTCATACTGAAAGGTTTGCTTGCAGCTTCTTCTTGGGCTCAACCCTTTTAAAAACTTCCAAAGCAGTTTCTTCGGGATCTGGAAAAAGGTCTCTTCCAAAGCAACCAAGAGCTTCTTCAGAACCTATGGAGAAAGTATGAAAAAATCATGACTCCAACTTCCTCGGATCTGAAGGCTGTCAGACTTCCCTCTGACCCAAAACCTCCCTGGCATCCAAAAGCATTGGCTCCCATTGTCACATCTCCCACACCAACAACCTGTTATTTGGGTTCTAAACTCATGGATCCAAGGCCCAGTACATCTCGTCGGCACCATATGCTAGAATATTTGGTTAAACCTATTTCATCATCCTTGCTTACACAGTTATTTCAGACTCTGAAGAAACACTCCAGGCCTCCCTCCACAGCGTCTTCTTGGTCTTCCACAAGTTTGTCAGAAGCGGATGTGGATATGATGATGCAAAATTTCTTCAGAGCTCAGATCCTGATGGGGTCCTACCAGCTCTGTCCCCTGCTGGATCCATGATTGTGCCTTCAAAGACCACTTCATCTCCCTTTCTGATCCAACCTGTAGTTTCGTAGCCCCAGCAAATGAGATCCCCAAGAGGTTTGGCATCGGATCCGAGGAGGGTTTCCTCCACCACTCTATTTCCCTGATTGGCTCTGCTCAGATATCCTTAGATCAGGGTGGGTCTCAGAACCAAGATGTCACGTCCGGATCTGAGGGAGTAGGCTTGACTCCGATTTTTGTCAGTTCTGTCCCTAACCCTCAGAGCTTCAGTCATAGGCAGCTTGGATCCAGTTCTCCCCTTGAGGCTCAGATTTAGTGATGGCACTGGCATACCTACTTCCGAGCCCCTGGCTCAGAGGAGGAGGGTTGAGGTTTCCCCTGGTCCATCAGATTTCAAGGCAGTAGAAAAGGCTTTTTTCTCTCCACAGAGAACCATCTTCCCATGTTTCAGATCCTAACCCTTTTCCTTCATTGGTTCCGAGGTCTGAGATGGTCAGACCTACTCAACAGGGACAGCCAATTCCAACTAGTCCCCAGACAGCTCCACTAGAAGACCTTCCCCTCTTTTCTGATACCTCTACAGAACATCCCGTGGAGGAGGTCCCGCAGAAGAGAATATGTTTGGAGAGACACATAGACTCCCCCGTGGAGTCTGTCACGGAAGATACTGATTTTGATGAAGGAGATGGACCCCCAAGATCGCCACCTGATGACATCTTCTTTGGAGATATTCTAGAAATCCTTAAGCAGAAAGGTGGTCGGTCGGTCCAAACTCCTTCTCCTGAAGAATCAGTATTTCTTGGAGGTTTTGGTGCTGGACTATCCACATCTAGGGCGACCCCTGGCGGATGAACTAATTGACCTGGTTTCCTGCCAGGCATGGAAGGAGTTGGATATTGTCAAGCCCACCCCCAAGCACCCTGACAAGTTTTTGGCCCCACCTTCAGACAGTCCCCCCTGGAGCAAAGGCATCCCAGTTGATGCAATGGTGGTGGCTGCAGCCACTAAGAAAGAGCTAACAAAGCAGAACTCTACTGTCCATCCACCAAACAGAAAGTCTAGAGAGCTGGACAGATGTGGAACGTGAGTATTCGACTCAGCTACTTTTTCCTCTGAGGTCACTAAACTATCTGATGCGTTTTACTAGGCTTCGGAGAGATTTGTCTAAAGAACTATCAAAGACTCTCTCTCTCTCTCAGTCCATGTCTGCTTAGGATTTCAAAAGGACTTCCTTTCAGCTGGCCACTGTTTTGTCTATTTCAAGTGCTTCGATAAAATTAATTTCTCATACAGCTGAAGGTACCTTATAAACAGCCTTTTCAGGTATCACCATAAGGAGACTTGCCTGGATGTGGCTATGCGATTTGGCGGAGCCCTTTAAGATGTCTTTTGTTAATGCCCCATTTGATGGCACTTCCTTGTTTGGGCCATGAGTTAAGGATTTTCTTGCCCACATCAAACAAAAAGGAAAGACCCTCTCTGCTGTGAGAATCAAGTTTTCTACCCCTCAATGAACTTTTTCAAGAAACCAAAGAGGTGGTAAGAAGGGTTTACCTTCATAAGGTCAGGATCGCTTTTTGCGACGGTCTAAAGTGCGAAATTACAACAGCAAACTTTCTAAATGTTGAAAAAATGAATTGTGAATTCAAATGAGCGAATGCCAGTGTGCATTCGCTCATGTGAATTCAGCATTCCAAGTGCAGATCTCACTACAGTGGGGATCGGGACATGTACCCATTCCCCTCACTGTAGTGTAATCTCGGAGTTAATATATTAAATTAGCAGGGGGTGTGGGGTGCAGGAGGGGCTTGCTTCTCTGCATAACGGTGTTTAGAGACATCCAGAAATGTCAAGTTTTTCAAACACTTTCAACATTTCTGGATTGTCAAATTCTTTGGGTAGCACTTTTGCAATTTTAAGATTTCGAAAGAGCAATATCTGACGTTTTGAGTCAGATATTTGATGGGTCACATATTTTATTTGCAACCTTATGTAGGTAAACCAGTAAGAAGATGTAGTTCTGTAAATCTCGGGGACCTTTCCAGGATTCGCAGGGGGTTACTTCCTCCAGAGGCAAATGGGAAAATTTTAATGGTAGACATCACTCTAGAGGCAGAGGGGCATACCTCTCAACCTCTTACTGCAAGAAATCTGGACAAAGCCTGACAAAATGGGGGGGACAAAGGACAAATGTAGGGGGCACATTTTAAATATTGCTCTTATAAATTTAGAAAGTTGCTAGAATAACAGGATTTGTGTCACTGTGCATTTTATGAAGGATACGAAGTCTGAAATTCAAATTATTGTCATTATTTATTGACTTTAATCCTTACATCATCCCAGTGATTTGTCAAAAAGACACAATTTTTATGAGGAACAGACCAAAATATGAGGCAAAAATCTGGACATTCTGTGAAAAACTGTACAGTCGAAAGTATGCAGAGGAGGCCCGCAGAACCAGGGCTTTAGAAATTCCTTTTCAGACAGGCCCTGTCAGCACTCCTGAAGTGCTGTCCAACTGTCCAATTCTGGAGGCAGTCAGGGGTCATTTTTCTTTGCAATTAGATGCCTTGACAAATAATACAACAGATTCATGGGTGCTCAGAATAATATCTGGAGGTTACTACATACCCTTTTCCCTTCTTCCTCATTGTCAAAGGACAAAGCTTCCCGAAGTTCCACCCAGTCAAAGGAAGGAAGCAGCACAAAAGATACAAAAGCTGCTAGAAAAAAGAGTCATCCAGAAGGTCTCACCCAACCAGATAGGATTCGGAATTCACTCAAGCTTCTTTTTAGTGCCAAAGAAGACAGGGGACCTCAGACCCAATTTGGATCTAAGCATATTAAATCAGTTTGTAAAGAAAGCAAAGTTCCGAATGGTCACAATTCAGTCCTTTCTGCCTTTTCTGCACAGGGGCGATTCGATGTGCTGTGTACTATCACATAAAAATAGACAATCCAGAAGACATCTCCACTTTTGGCTGGGAGCCAGCCATTACCAGTTCAGAGCTCTGCCCTTTGGACTCACCACAGCCCCCAGGGTGTTTACCAAATGCATGGCAGTAGTGGCAGCTCACTTGAGACTGCAAGAATTCCAAGTGTTTCCATATCTGGACTATTGGCTCTTCACCGCCCCCTCCAGGCATCAACTACAACATGCCGGGGTCTATTTGCTCTAGATTTGCAATGCCTTGGGCATCTCTGTAAATCTTGCCAAACAAAACTTGTCCCAAATCAGAGCCTGGAATTCATGAAGACAGTTTTAACACAACTACTCAGGTGGTATCTGTACCTCTCCTATTAAAAATCAGGTACAGGCTCTCCTTTCTCATTCTCCTCCTCCAGCAAGGTTAGTGCTTTAAGGACTTGGGTCCATGTCAGCTGCCGTAATATTTCTCCCTCTTGCGTGCTTCTTTATGTGAATTCTCCAATGGACTTTAGCTGCACAATGATCAAGTCTACATCAGTCCTTGTCTTTTCAAGTAAAGCTCACCGCAATTTGCAAATGACACATTCATTGATGGATTCATTCCAATGATCTTGTTCTGGGCAGACCCTTCATTCTTCCACACCCAGTTACCACAGTGACTGCAGACACTTCCCAGTTGGGTTGGGGGGGCATTTTTTTTGGAAGAATGGTCCAAGCATGTGATCCCCCAGGACACTGAATTGCATATCAATGTCCTAGAGATAAGAGCAGTCCTTCTAGCATTGCAGGCATTTCAAAATGCTCTTCCCATGGGGACTGCTGCAGTTCCGATGGACAACATATATCTAGTTTGGTACATTGACAAGCAAGGAAGAACTTGATCTTATCCCCTGTGCAGAGAGGCCATGAGGGTCTGGAAATGGGCGATGTCATCAGACTGCTTTCTTATTGCGAAGGACATCACAGGGAAAACCAACTTGCTGGCGAACAAACTAAGCAGAGCCATTCTGATGCCTCACAAGTGGTCTCTCAATCGATCGGTAGTGAATATGATCTTCAGGTGTTGGGGCTAACTTTGCTGTGACCTTTTTGGCACTTCTCCAAAAACAAATGCAGCAAATACTTCACTCTGATTCCCACTCAGGGGTAGTCACAGAGATGCTCTGCTTCACGCTTGGCCCAAGCGTCTCCTTTATGCTTACCCTCCTCATCCTCTAATTCCAAAGTTCCCATAGAAAGCAAACAGACTGAAGAGCTCAGTAATCCTTATCGCCCCCTTCTGGCTTCAGCAAGTGTGGTTGCCCTTTCTATGGTCTCATTTGCATTTACTCCATGGATACTGGAGCGTACTCAGAATCTCATTTCTCACACATCAGGGATTCAACGCCCAAATCTTCATGCTCTCAGATTGACCACATGGTTTCTCCACTTCCAGTAATAGTTAGATAGCCCAGTCTTTCTTCCCCAGTTCATGACATTATTTTGGTTTCAGAAAAACATTCTACCAAAAAGTCTATAGAAGCAAATGGAAAAAGATTTTCTGTTTGGGCTTCTGACAAGGACATCGACCCCTTCTCTGAACCACCTTCTGATATTTTTAATTTTTCTGGCAACTATTTTTAAAGAGGGGGCCAGTTTCTTTACAGTTAAACTTCAGTTGACAGCAGTCTCTAATTTCCATAGAGGAAATAACTCCTTTTCCCGTGCTTCCTCCAGATTATGCAAAGCTTTTATGAAAGGCATTTTCTGCTTAGACCTCCTATAAGGGATCCTTCACCGCCTTGGGACCTTACTTTGGTGCTTCAAGGTTTAACGCAAAAAAAAGTCAAATGTGATCTAAAATTTTGATCATGGAAGACAGTCTTCTTGGTAGCTGTAACTTCAGCAAAAAGAAACTGTTAACAACAGGCTGTCTCAGCAAAAACCCTTACATTGTTTTTCATAAAGATAGGGTTTCTGTGCGGACTAACCCTTCTTTTTTTTATCTATAATGGCTTCTAAAAATAGCATCAACTAATCCTATAATTTACCACTCTTTTTTCCAAATTTTTCCAATAAAGGATAGTACACGCTACACCTCCTTGATGTTCACAGGCAACTACGTTTTTACCTTCACAGAACAAAACAGTTTAGAAAGTCAGATCAGCTTTTTGTATCTTTTTCCTCAAATCACCTAGTTCAAGCAATTTCAAAAATTACCCTAGCCAAATGGATTACAGACTGTATCTCACTCATTTATTCTCAAAAAGGTATGACCTTACCAAGACCCACCCCCCAAGCTCATTCAACTAGATCCATGGCTATTTCATCAGCTTTTTGGTCAAAAGCCAACTTTTTTGACATTGGCTTTTTGATCAAAAGCCATCTATTGATGACATTTGTGCAGCAGCTACATGGTCTGAGTCTCATACCTTTCTTTCACATTACAAATTGAACATCATATCCAGAGGTAGAGCTTCCTTTTGTTCGGCAGTACTCTGGAATAACTTTCCATGAGGGGCACTCGTCCAAGATCAGCATAGCTGGGTCTCTGTCCCAAAAGTGAAGAAGAATGAAAAGGACATCAGATTTACAAGTTATGTACTCACCATAACTAGGCATCTGTGTTGTCCATTTTCATTCTTCCTCAACTCCCCTCCCATCCATCCTCCATCCATTTTTCTTCTGGAAGAACTTGTTAGACTGTGTTTAGAACCTACAGTTACAGGTTTGAGCCCTGCCTTTTTCTATCTGGCTATATCTTTTTCTCTTCTATTACTGGAAAACAGAGCAGCAAACTCGATCTGAGGCAATAAGGATAGAGTAGAGCATTATGGGTAGAGGGAGGATCTTGACAGTTGGATCCGAAGTATGACGTATGTGGCCGAGTCAGATATGAGGATCGAATCTGTAATCCATAAGTGAGGAAGAATGAAAATAGACAACACAGATACCTAGTTATGGTGAGTACATAACTTACAATTAAATAAAGCATCGTCCTTTTTAGTATGTATTCAATTCACTTAACAGACATTTATCAGCTTCTTTTTCTTCCTTGTTATTTGTTATGAACTTCTTCCTTTCTTTCTTTTTTTTTATTTCCTTCTAAACACTCTGAATCCTCAAACTGCTGAATACTTGTGTCCAGAATTCCAAAGTTGTCAAGGGCATTGTCTTGTTTCATAGGGTTTGAGTGATCTTTACAGACAATGAACACATCCTTTCCAAAATGTGTTCTGTTACTTGTCTAACATTATTAATCTCACCAGTCCAATCACTAATATATGTGACAGCAGTTCCCCAAGCCGTGGCAATTGAACAAGTGCAATCATTATCAGTATCTGATCTGGATTTACTAGTAATAATGGTAAGCAAATCATCTAATGTTTGACATGAGGAGTACAGATCACAAGTAATAGCAGGTGTTACCTTTAAATATACATAGCATTTATTACACTGTAGAAGATGTTTGTGCTTTAGCAAATCATTAATGGCATACTTATTTAAGGAGTCCATATTCAGCTTCAAATGAATAAAAAATTATAAAAGAAAAGAATAATCAAAATCAGTAACACAGAACTCAAAGGGTTTTCTTTACGTTGCATGTGAATGCATGCAGTAGCTTCTGCTCACTATCACTCACAGTCACACCTCTTTTTAACAGCAAAGATCAATAAATCACATACCAAGATGGGATTGTTTAGGTAAGGTGTGGATTCTCCTGTCTGCAGTCTGTGTGATTTTATAGCGTACTATGTCCCTTAGGTTGCCTAGAGTGTGTCTGTCTAAAACCTGTCCCTTTCTGCCAATAAACAGTGATAATTAAAGGTAAAATAAGAAAATATAAATCAAAGTAAATCTTCTTGTCTGCAAGCTATCCATTCCTTCCTATAAACGGTGAAAAACAGTGGTAAGAAATAAAATGTAAGTTCAAATAAAACTTCTCTTACAAGGAAACTCCACAGTGAATCACAACCAAGACAACATTGTTTAGATAAGCCCTGTATGCATGTGTAATGTTGGTGGCCCTGTGATATACAATTTCATGGGTACAGTCCTTGCCACCTACAGTATTAATGTTCAACACAAGATCTTATTTGGCATTAGTCTCAGTAAGCCTGATTGGCAGCATGCAGCCCAAAAAGCCAACGACCATGGAGACAGAGGGCCTGCAGTAGTACCTCATTCTCTGCCTCTGAAAACTTAACTTTATGGGTGGTTATCTCAGCACAGTCACTGTCCCTGTGTCTCTTATCCTTATTAGGCATTGTGCTGTAGGCATGGAAAACAGTGGTATTAGCATGGTGGTAATTAATACTGCAGTCAACTGCTTGCCTCATTGTCATCCTCCTGTATACCATGCTACAGATGTGCCTGATAGTCATACATGTCTATCAAGATTATTTGTGCAATGTCAGACCCAAACCCATACACCCTTATGATTTACAGTGACCACACCAACACAAGTGTTTCCTCTCAAAGATAACACTTGCACATGTGTTATTATTATAAGCTGTACACCAGGAAAACTGTATTCCACAGAATCCTAAAATAAGGCAGGCCTGAACATCTTCACATACACTCTGATTATCAGCTGATTGATGCGTTTCCCATTAGGATTAATATTCCATCAGCACAACAGTTGCCTTAGCCCTGTAATAGTAGTAGTAGTAATAGTAGTAGTAGTAATAGTAGTAGTAGTAATAGCAGTAGTATTAATAATAGTACCAGTACTAGTAGTAGTAACAGTACCAGTAGTAGTAGTAATAGTAATAGTAGTAGTAGTAGTTTCTCACCCCAAGTTCAACAAGTCATGTGTAAACCAACTGATAAATGTAGCTATACATGCAAGAGTGATACTGCAAAAGTAGCCCATAACTTATACAATCCGTGATGCAGAGCCTTCTTTCTATTCAAGTAGTAAAATACCTGTAGTGACTTTCACGTTGTAGCTATATAATTTCTTCCACAGTGCAGTGGGGCTCACTGACTTCTCTCTCACATATATTAAGGAAATTCAAGTTCTAGGCACAAGGATTATGCAAATGAGGCCTCAAGTAATTATTCTGTCTGAATCACTAAATTTGTACAGCATTCTTCCTGCCAAAACTTGGCTTCTGTTTCTACATGGCTTTATTCGCAGTCTTAGGTACACATGCACGGATCACCCTATGGTTCTTGGGAGGTATATGTAATTCCACATCTTACCTATTGGAAATGGAGTCACTGTATTTATGGCTTCTAAGTAGTGGCAGACCTGCCATGTGTCATGTAGACTAAGTTAATCTACATTGTGAGGCAGTTGGAAAACTGGATTACAGGTGTGGGAGCAAGATGCCAGATGTCTTTCTCTGCTGTGTCTTAGACAAGAGCCCATGCCTGCTAAAGGTGAGAGGAGTGTACCTTGCAGGGCTAAGGAGTGATGCATGAAGGAATCTGAAATTTTCCTCCATTTACTCCACCATGACTACCACCACCAATGCCTACTGCTGGAGAGGTATGAGGGTCCCCAATATAAAACAGAGGCCAGAAATACTGTGGCAAAAGGTGTAGCAGGTGTCAAGGGCATCCCACACACTACTGTGCAATGTTGCCCTCATTACAGTGACCTAACACAGTGCTACTCTACCCTTGGCTAGTGGGAGACTTAGGTTATTGATGGAGCATCACAGAAGTATTGTTAAGTAATTTGTCTTACATACGCTTACATATTGCCAGTGTCTGGTATCCACAAATCTTGCATACACTTGTTTCTCCGTAGCCCTAGAAGCAGTAGCAGAGAATGTGCAGCTACCTAGGAAAAGTAGGATTTTTTTCAAAAATTTCCACGTAAGCACTCAAGGCCACCATGCACTAGCTTCTTACTCTTGTCTTTTAGTAGTTTTCTGAGGCTGAAGTAGATAGGGTGATGAGGAAATTCCTCAGAGCTCAGCCCCAAGATGGGGATAATTCCTTCTCTGTCTCCCATCAGATTCACGGGCCTGCTCATGACTAGCCCTCCGTTAGTTTCTCCTTCTCTGATATGGCCTGTGGTTTCGGAGATCTTGGATCTGAGATCCTTGGGTGTGTCCTTATTGGATCAGAAGACAACTCATTCTTCGACCCTGGTCACTTCTGTGAGCTGTCCAGCTCCAAGCCTTTCAGAGCAGGAAGACTGTTGGAGATGAAGCACTGGTGCTGGATCAAGGAGACCAGGGTTGAATCTTAAGTTGTTGGAGCTGTTCCTGCTCCTCGGAGCATCAGCTCTGGGCAGCTCAAGTCCAACTCCATCCTTGGGTGGAGGGCTTACGGGGATTCAGGGGTCAGCAGTGCAGGAAATGCCAGCTCCATTACCTCCAACTTTGGTCTCCCCTAGGCACTCTGCCTTCGAGATTGTGGGGGGGGGGTTGCTTTACCTAGAGAAAGGGCATCCCTGCCCCTCAAATCATATAACTCTTACCACCATTGGGTCTTTGCTCTGAGCTTCGATCTTCTGTTGCACTGGGACAGCCTTGGAAGAGAGCATTTAAAAGGAGACACTTGGATTCCCCTCAGAAATCTCTTACTAAGGACACTGATTTCGATGAAGAGGAAGGGTCCCCCAGACCACCACCTGAAGATGTCTCTTTTGGAGACATTCTTGAACTCCTAAAGCAAAAAGGTGGTTGCTGTACTGACACCCCATCCCAAGAAGAGTCGGTATCCATGGAGGCTTTTGGGTTAGGCCTGGCTATGTCTTAAGTGACCCCCTTAGCTGATGAACTTATCAGCCTTGTTTCATGCAGGCCATGGAAGGAACTGGATACTGTGGAGCCAATCCTTAAGCACCCAGAGAAATGTTTAGCCCCTCCGAAGGACAGATTACACCAGAGCAAGGGGGTCAAAGTCGATGTCATAGATGTGGCAGCAGCCACTTAAGAAAGAGCTTGTGGAACAGAGCTCTTCTGTCCACCCCCTAACAGAGAATCTAGGACCTTGGATAGATTCAGTAAGTGTGTTTATGTTTCATTGACCATTGCTGTGCAGTCATTGAATTAATTGGCACATTTCACGAGAGTGAAAGAGATTTGACTGAAGAGATCTCCAAGTCTCTTTCTGGGTCCATGTCTACATTGGAACAAAAGAGAGTTTCTTCACAACTAGCCACTCTTCAATCTACAAATAATGCATCCATGAGGCTTATTTCTCACACAACAGAATGTACCTCCCGGGTGGAAGATTCAGGCATAGCCATTAGGAGACATGCCTGGATGTGACTATGTGAATTTGTGGAACGCTTCAAGTCTTCATTCATCAGTGCTTCATTTGATGGATCTTCCTAATTTGGCCTGAAAATAAAAGAAATTTTCCAGAAGAAAGCAAGAAGGAAAGACTTTACCTGCCAGAGAAATATGCTTTTCTACTCCTCAGAGACCCTTTTCTCAGAATCAGCAATGAGGTAGAAAGATGTTGTTTTGCAAATTCCAGGGTCCTTTTAAGACTCATAAGGAGATAATTCTCCCAGAGGCAGAGGGAAACTCTAATGGAAGTCACCACCTCTTGCAGCAGAGGTTGCTCTCAGAATCAGGGTTTCCAGGATTCCTTCTCACTCAAACCCTACCAGTGCTCCTGAAAGGTGGCCCAACTGTTGCCCTCTGGAGGCATTCAGGGGTGTTTGTCTCTACACCAAAAAGCCTGGGTATCCATCACAAAAGATTCCTGGGTGCAGAGAATTATATCCAGATGTTGTATCATACTGTTTTCCCAAGTTCCCCCTGCAAGAATGAAAAGAATCCCCAATGTTCCACCCACTCAGAAGGAGATGGCAGCATTAAAAATAGAAAAGCTGCCTAGAAAAAGAGTCATGCAGGAGATCTCCCCAGACCAGACCGGATCCTGAACCTACTCAAGATTCTTCTTCTTAGTGCTAAAGAAGACATAGGACTTGAGACCCAGTCCAGATTTCTGACAATTAAGCCAATATGTGAAATATTCAGGGTTCTGCATGGTCATGGTTCATTCCATTTTGCCTCTTCTGTGAAAGGACAATTGGATGTGCTCGATATATCTTCAGAATACTTACTACAACATCAAAGTGAACAGGTACTACAGGAGATCTCTGCGCTTCTAGCTGGGAGCCAGTCATTACCAGTTCACAGCACTGCCCTTTGGCCTCACCACAGACCCCAGGTTGTTCACCAAATGCATGGCTGTGGTAGCAGCTCACCTAAGACTGCTGGGATGCAGAGTGTTTATGTACCTACACTACCGGCTCCTAACTGCCCCATCCAGGCATCTACTTCTACAGGAAAGAGACTAATTGCTCCAGTTGTGTCTTTACCAAGGCATCACAGTCAATTATAGCAAGTCTCAATTCACAACCACACAGGCTGAAGTTTATAGGTGCTCATCTAAACACAATGACACAGGTAGCTTCTCTTCCACCTACATGTATTTATACACTCAGATCCCAGGTCACTAAAATGATCTCACACACGTCCCTGCCAGCATGACTAATCTTACAAGCCTTGGGGTCCATGGCAGCAGCTATCATCCTAGTTCCTTTAGTAAGGTTTCACATGCAAATTCTGTAATGGACTCTTATTGGTACAGTGGTCTATTCTTCAGAAGCCTTTATCCACCCAGTCAAGATCACTCAATTTTGCAAAAAATATCTTCTTTAGTGGCTTCACTTAGACAGAGTTTTCTTGGCTGTCCATTTATTCTTACCCTTCTCACAGCCACGGTGACCGCAGATGCCTCCAACTGGGGTGGGGGGACACTACTTTGGAAGGCCAGTCCAAAGTATGTGGTCCCTAGAAGAGGCCAAGATGCACATCAGTTTTCTGGAAATGAGAGCAGTCCTCTTAGCATTGCAGGCCTTTCAAGATGTTTTGCCTTTTGGGACAGTTACTGTTTAGATGGACAGAAAGTTTGTTGTCTGGTACATTAACAAATAAGGGGAACCAGACCTTGCCCACTATGTCAAGAAGCACTGAGAGTGTGGCTGTGGGTGATCTCTTCCAGCCGATTTCTCATAGATACACATACTGTGGAAAGCCAACATGATTGCAGACAACCAAAGCAGGTCAGTTCTGTCCATGAGTGGTCTATCAAAGTCAAAGTGGAGGGGAGAATTTTCCATCGATGGGGCCAGCAATGTTGCAACCTTGTCACTTCTCTCTACAAGTGCAGTAGGTTCTTTGCCCTGATTCCTCCAATAGAGGAGTAATCTAGAGATGCTCTAGTCCACAACTGGCCCTTCAGTCTTCTCTATGCTTACCCCCCCATTACCTCTCATCCCAAAATGTCTTCAGAATGCATACCGGTTGAAGAGCACAGTTATCCTCATTGCACCCTTTTGGCCTCATCAAATATGGTTTCCCTTCCTCTGGCCTCATATTCTGCATCCACCCTGGATACTGGATCCCAGTCCAGACCTCCTGTCTCACCTGACAGGGATGACTCATCTGGACATAACAGGCCTCAAACTGACCACATGGTTTCTCCAATTTCACTCATTACTAGACAGCATAGGCTTTCTTCTCTGGTCTGTCAATAGAAATATTTACAGAAGTAAATTGAAGAGATTTGTGTTGTGGCCGTTAAGAGGGATCTGGACTCCTTTTCTGCCCCATACCAGCTGTACTTGACTTTTTAGCATCAAGTTTCAATGAGGGGGGTAGCTTTTCTACTACTAAACTCCAACTGGCTGCTGTTTCAAACTTCCATCTTGGTGAAAATAATTTTTCTTTAGCTTCTTCTAAATTATGTAAAGCCATTATCAAAGGAACTTTTGTATGTATACAACTAGTAAAGGGTCCTACTTCTCCTGAATTAACTTTCTTGCTTCAGACTTTGATCCAAGGCCCCTTTGGACCTTCAGTGAGTTTAGGCCTTAAGATTTTGTGTTGGAAAACCATTTTTCTAGTTGTTATTACATTAGCTAGATAAGTATCTGAACTCCAGGCCCTTATTTTCCAAATCCCCTTTCCTGGTTTTCCATAAAGACAGGGTTTCTTTACTGACCAGCCCATCTTTTTTGCCTAAGGTAGCTTCTGAGTCTAATATCAACCAGATCATTAGCTTCCCAGTTTTCTTTCCAAAATTTTCAAACAAGGGAGATTACATGCTGCATCTTTTGGATGCACATAAACAACTTTGGTTTTATTTCCATTAAACCAAAGATTTCTGGAAGTTTGGCCAGTTGTCTATATCTTTCTCACCGACAAAATTGGGCAAGTCAGTTTCTGAAGTTACACTGGCCAAATGGCTAACCGATTGCATCTCTTTAATCTATAATAAAAGAAGATTGCCCTTGGCTAAGCCTCATAGAACTCATTCCATGAGGTCTATGTCTGTATCCTCAGCTTTTTGGTCAAGAGCTTCTGTAGATGACATTTGTGCAGCTGCCACTTGGTCCAGTGCTCATACTTTTATTGCTTATTACAAATTGGATTAGGCTTCTAGGAACAGATCTACCTTTGGCCCTGCAGTTCACCGAAGTATCCTTCCTTGAGGACCACCCAAGGCTCATCTTGCTGTGGACTCTATCCCATCAGTTGAGGAATGAATGAAAATGACAACATCAGATAAAAAGTTATGTACTCACTATAATGTTACATCTGTGTTGTCCATTTTCATTCTTCCTTAACTTCCACCCTCATAACCCCCTTCCCTTTGGTCCTGGGGAGGCCTAAGGCTGTCACTTTGGAAACTGTTGCTTCTTGTTTGAGCACCAGCTCTTTTTCTTATTCTATATCTTTTTGAGTTCTCTTAAGGTATTATCCATTGTCTTCTATGGGCAGCAAACTCAATTTGAGGCATGTTAGCCTGTTGGGGCATTATGGGTAAAGGGAGTAGCTCAAAAGTTTGGATCCAAGGAATCTGGAAGAACTGGCCAAGTTGATCCGAGACCCATCAGTTGAGGAAGAATGAAAATGGACAACACGGATGTAATGTTATGACGAGAACATAATTTTTTTCAACAGTTTTGCAAACTAGTTTTATATATGTATATATGTGCATCTTTATATATACATGTATTTATATATATATGTATATAAAATGAAATGCGCCATCTTTACAGACATGTCTTTGCAACTCTTACAAGTTGGTACTATGATAGCTCATGGGCCTCACATTAACGTATAAAATATTAGTAAACATCTGATTTTTACCACTGAGATGTTTTGTTTGGATAAAAATCAGCAATGAGAGGTGAAAGGGCTACGTTAATCAAAAGAAAATATTGTCTTATTTTCAAAGACCTAACATTGGTTTGAACATGGTCGAAGTTGTTTGTGTTTGGATTTGGAGTCATAATATTTAATTTTCTAAAATGTATAAAACACTGAAACATATATATATATATATATATATATATATATATTCACATTCTGACATTGTGTATTTGAAAAACATGGACTATACCTTTAAATTTGTCTCATCTTTATATTTTTACAATCATTATTCATGTAATTGATTGTATTAGATTTAAAAATGAGACAGTAATTACCAGTTTGTAGTGCATTAACGGATGCATCCTGGAAAGAGTAGATCAGGAAGTTGATTCCTCAGTTCAGAGAAGATCATCATAGGGTAGATCAGGGCCGCTGCCTGCAAATTTGTGATTCCTTGAGTTGGATGTTCCATTAGGTGTCTTTTGGAGATTTGGCCTGAAGGAAGATCATAGAGGGAGTTTTTGTGAAGCTGTAGTGAAGGCCTAGCCAAGACCTTTAGCTGTAAGCTACAATAACCATCCTTGTTGGAAGGGCTGTGAGAGACTGAGCATGAGCCAAGTAACACTGGTGGAGTTATCATTAAGGACTGTGAACTCTGCATATAAGATCATGTAAATAGTGTAAATACTTTTGAAATCAACTGTGGAAAGCCAAGTGGGTTATTTTTTTCATCTATTAAGTAAACTTGTATTTTTACTTATTTCTTCCTCCAGTGTGTTTTAAAACATGACATCATGCACAGTATATTTGCATGAATCTCTCTGTCTGTCTTTCTGTCACTCTCTCTCTCTGTCTGTATGTATGTATATATATATATATATATGTATGTGTGTGTGTGTGTGTGTATATATATATATATATATATATATATATATATATATATACATATATATATATATATATATACTCACAGGATGAAGTTATGGGAAAGAGTAGTGGAAGCTAGGTTAAGAAGGGAGGTGATGGTTAGTGATCAGCAGTATGGTTCCATGCCAGGAAAGAGCACTACAGATGCAATGTTTGCTCTGAGAGTGTTGATGGAAAAGTGCAGAGAAGGTCAGAAGGAGTTGCATTGTGTCTGTGGATTTAGAGAAAGCATATGACAGGGTGCCTAGAGAGGAGTTGTGGTATTATATGAGGAAGTCGGGAGTGTCAGAGAAGTATGTAAGAGTGGTACAGGATATGTACGAGGGTAGTGTGACAGTGGTGAGGTCTACGGTGGGAGTGATGGATGCGTTTAAGGTGGAGGTGGGATTACATCAAGGATCAGCTCTGAGCCCTTTCTTATTTGCAATGGTGATGGGCAGGTTGACAGACGAGATCAGACAGGAGTCCCCGTGGACTATGATGTTTGCAGATGACATTGTGATCTGTAGTGAGAGTGGGGAACAGGTGGAGCAGACCCTGGAGAGGTGGAGATATGCTCTAGAGAGAAGAGGAATGAAGGTCAGCAGGACCAAGGCAGAATATATGTGTGTGAATAAGAGGGAGGATAGAGGAATGGTGAGGATGCAGGGAGTAGAGGTGGCGAAGGTGAATGAGTTTAAGTACTTGGGATCAACAGTTCAGAGTAATGGTGAGTGTGGAAGAGAGGTGAAGAAGAGAGTACAGGCAGGATGGAGTGGGTGGAGAAGAGTGTCAGGAGTGATTTGTGACAGACGAGTACCAGTAAGAGTGAAAGGGAAGGTCTACAAGAGGGTAGGGAGACCAGCTATGTTATATGGGTTAGAGACAGTGGCATTGACAAAAAGGCAGGAGTCAGAGCTTGACGTGGCAGAGATGAAGATGTTAGGATTTGCACTGGGTGTGACGAGGATGGACAGGATTAAGAATAAGTATATTAGAGGGTCAGCCCAGGTTGGAAGGTTTGGAGACAAAGCTAGATAGGCAAGATTACGTTGGTTTGGACATGTGCTGAGGAGGGATGCAGAGTATATTGGGAAAAAGATGCTAAGGATGAAGCTGCCAGGTAACAGGAAATGAGGGCGGCCTAAGATAAGGTTTATGGATGTGGTGAGAGAGGACATGCAGGTGGTTGGTGTGACAGAGCAAGATGCAGAGGACAGGAAGAAATGGAAACAGTTGATCTGCTGTGGTGACCCCTAACGAGAGCAGCCAAAAGAAGAGGAAGAAGCTTTCGTATCCTTATGGGCAAACTCATTCTGAGGAGATGAGGAGAGGGGCACTATGGGTAACCATAGCTCGAGAGTTTCTGGCTGGAGCGAGTTTGTTATGTCAACCGAGTCGGTTTCGAGGAGGACGGAACCGAGACCCATCCATCATGAATGAATGAAGATCAACAACACAGATGGAACATTATGGCAAGAACATAACTTCTTTTTTTACTGCCATAAATAGTTCCATTTTGACCAGGTGTGGGTCTGGGATAATGTACTTCATTTTACATTGGTGAAACAGAGAGGTGCTTACTGTAATGGAATGTATATATGAACACCTGAGGGCATTAAGAATAAGAATCAGACACATGCCCTGTTAGACACATTCAAAAAATGGAAGGGCATGTCTTCCAATTTTTTATTATAGATATGACTGACTACAACCAGAGAGGTAGACTGTCAAAAATTAAACTTGAATGTAGAGAAACAAAGTGCAACTGAGAACAAATGCAACAGGACCATATGGTCTAAATGATCACTTTTCGCTTGGCAGTTTCCTCAAGCAACAAGCTTTTGATGCAATAATCCATTATGTATTATAAATTGCAGTAATGGAGCCTCTCTTGAGATGGGGGTGCCCACTTTGTTATATATAAGAACGCATCTTAATGTGGACTGATGAGGAATTTTATCTGGGGGTTGAAAAATTGAAAGAGTTGATTACAATTATATTTTTGGAGATTAATGGTTATGTATTTCTTTAACTTAATAGGTCCCTTTAGCCTGCTTAGCTCCAGTTGGGTCGAGAGGATGAGTTGGGTATATAAAAAACTGTGGAAAAGACTGTTGATTTTATACTGTGATGAAGTCCTTATCTACCGAGGGATGAAAGCGCTAAGTTTTAATACAGGAAGATACAACTTTTGTTCCTAGTGTGTGTGACCTTCTGCATTTTATTTTACCTGCTTTGGTGGTTTGTGGCTAACATTTACTTTTTATTCTTTTTTGGATTTATTTTCCCATTTGCTCTTGTGTTTTGGTTCATCCAAATTATGCAAAACCTTCCTAAAGGGTATTTTTCTTCTCAGACCATCAATAAAGGATCCTTCACCTTCCTGGGATCTCACAGTTGTGCTAATAGGTCTTTCACTTTCGTGTCTAGGGCACAAATAAAGAGTCTTGGTGGCCTCTGTTCAAGTAGCTTTATTTTATACAAGCACATCACTGTAAAGGCTTACTGACTCTAACTTAAGTAACATATATAGAAACTAACAACTGGGATGATGCATGCTGTCTCGCTTTCTGCTCCTTCAAAATGGTACTGGGGTGTGCACATGTGTGGAATATATAGACATACATGTACAGCCTTGAATGCTTCTTAAAAGATATAGCACACACTTTACACTATGATCTACAAGGTTTAATTCATAATCCTTTTAAACCTTCAATTAACACTGATGTAAAATTATTTTCATGGAAAACAGTCGTCTTAGTAGCCATTACTTCTGCAAAGAGGATATCTGAACTCCAAGCTGTTTTGTCAAAAAACCCTTACATCGTTTTCCATAAAGATAGGGTTACCTTATGGACAAACCCTTCCTTTTGCCAAAAGTGGCTTCTGAAAAAAAACATTAATCAATCCATTCATTTGCCAGTCTTCTTTCCAAGTGTTTCAAATAAAAAGAGTACATGCTTCACCTCCGTGATGTACACAGACAATTATGATTTTATCTTCACAGGACAAAGTAATTAGAAAATCAGATCAATTATTTGTTTCCTTTTTACCAGAAAGACTGGGGTTCTCCGTTTCTAAAGTCACTTTAAATAAATGGATTACAGACTGTATTTCCTGGATCTATTCTCAACAAGGCATGGCCTTACCCAAATCACCCAAGGCTTATTCAACTAAATGTATGGCTGCTTCATCTGCTTTTTGATCTAGAACATCTATTGATGGTATTTGTGCTGCAGTCACATGGTTCAATGCTCATACCTTTGTTACTTATTACAACTTGGGTATTATATCTAGAAACAAAGCCACCTTTGGTTCGGCAGTATTCCAGAATATCCTTCCTTGAGGACCACTCAAGAACAACATAGCTGGGGACTCTGTCCCATGGGTTGAGGAAGAATGAAAAGGATAACATCAGATTTAAAAGTTATTTACTCACCATAACTAGGCATCTGTGTTGTCCATTTTCATTCTTCCTCAACTTCCCTCTCATCCATCCCCAATCCTTCAATTTTCTGGTGAGACCTGTAGGACAGTGTTTTGGAACATACAGTTCCGGGTTTGAGCCCTTCCTTTTGTCTGTCAGCTAATTCCTGTCTCTGTCTAGCTATATGGGCCTAGTGGCAACAAACTCAGTCTGAGGTAATGGGGATGAACTAAGGCATTATTGGTACAGGGAGGAGCTTGAGAGTTGGATCTGAAGTGTGGAGTATGTGGCTGAGTCAGGTCCGAAGATTGGATCTGAACCCATGAGTTAAGGAAGAATGAAAATGGAAAACACAGATGCCTAGTTATGGTGAGCACATAACTTTTAATTTGTTTACAGACCAACAAGTCTTTTTTTCTTAAGGTAGCTTCTGAGTCTAATATAAACCAGGTCATCATCCTCCCAGTTTGTTTTCCAAATTTCTCAAATAAGGGAGAGCACAGGCTTCCTCTTTTGAATGTACATATACAACGTCAGTTTTATTTCCATCGGACCAATGATTTCAATAAGACTGACCAGTTGTTTGTATCCTTCTCACGTAAAAGATTGGGCGTGCCAGTTTCTAAAGTTGTTGGTTAACTGATTGCATATCCTTTGTCTATAGTAAAAGAGGACTGTCCTTGCCAAAGCTCCTTGAGCTCATTCCACAAGATCTATGCCTTTGTCCTCAGATTTTTGGTCAAGAACTTCCATAGGTGACATTTGTGCAGCTGCCACTTGGTCCAATGCTCAAACATTTATTGCTCATTACAAATTGGATTTGGTTTCTAGGAAGAGAGCTGTGTTTGGCTCTGCTTTACTGTGAAATATCTTTCCATGAGGACCACCTAAGGTTCATCTAGCTGGGGACTCTGTTCCATCAGTTAAGGATTGGATGAAAATGACAAGATTAGTTAAATAAGTTACATACTCATCATGACGTTACATCTGTAGTATCCATTTTCAATCTTCCTCAACTTCCTGCCTTCCTAATCCCTTCCATTTACTTCTGAACAGGCCTAAGAGATTGTTTTTTTTTTTTTTTTTTTTTGGGGGGGGGTGATTCCTTATTTGAGCCTCAGTTCTATTACTTTAGTCTATACCTTTTTTAGTTTCTCTTAATGTATTATTCATTGTCAACTAAGGGCAGCAAACTCAATCTGAGGTATATTAGGTTGGCAGGGCATTATGGGTAAAGGGAAAAGCTCGAGAGTTGAATTCAGAATTCAGCCGAGTCAAATCTGACTCAGAACCAAGACCCATCAGCTGAGGAAGAATGAAATGAAAAACACAGATGTGAAGTTACAGTAAGTACATAACATTTTTTTCTTCGTCCTAAGAGTGATCATTTCATGATAGACAACAATTATTACAGTATATCTGTGTTATTACAATGTATACCAAGCATTATACACTTTACTGGGAATTTTATCCTGTTACATTTCCCTTTTGTTACCTTTTTATTTTAAATACAAATGTATTTAGTTACTTACTGATTTATTATTTGATTGTGTGGTGCAGTCACAGGTTCATAGGTTCATAGGTTGGTACTAGGCTATCGGCCCAAGGGCCTACTTAAGCCTAGCCAGCAAGGTTCCCTGGCTTACGCCACCCAAGAAAGTTATTTTCCTGTGCCACTGTCGAGCAGAGACACAGAAGTGATCCCCGGAGTGTATTTCCTATTTCCCATCTACTCATCAAGATTTTTATTGAAGAGTGCTAATGAAGAACTTTGCTTGACATAGATGGGTAGCCTGTTCCAGAGTATGGGATGTCTCTGGGACAGGAATCTATCACTCCAGCATGTCCTGTTTATTGTGGTGACAAGGTTTAGGTCCCTAGAGCATGTAGCTTGGAGGGATTGGGATTTCTGTAGGTGTAGCACGTCCAACAGCTCTGGGTTTGACATAGCTTTATATGTTAGGCAGAGATCACCTCGGAGTAGGTGATATGCTATGGAGTAAAGCTGGAGTTTTTTGAGATGGTCACTGTAGGGCATTTGTTTGAGGCCAGTAATCCTCTTTGTGAGGTACTTCTGTGGCCTTTCCAGCTGCTGCAGATGTCTCGTGAGGTACATTCCAAAAGGGGCGTTGTACTCTATAATGGGTCTAATGAGTGTCGAGTAGAGGAGAACAATGACCTCTTTTTTCCTGGATGACAACCCTTTTATGATGAGGTGTGCCATGTAGAAGGACTTCCTGACTACTGTGGCGATGTGACTATGAAAGGAGAGACTACTGTCCACCTGGGTCCCAAGGTCTCTTATCACACATTCGGTGTTAAGTAGATTGCTGCCTATGTGGTAGTTCACGGCTACAGAGTTTTTACCAAAGGGGATGACACTGCACTTTTTGGCATTGAGCTTGAGGCCGTGGCTCTGACACCAGGTATCTGTCTCACCGAGGCCCTTCTATAGGATGTCCACATCATTTGGGGACTTGACTATGGCTTCTAGTTTGCAGTCATCTGCGAACTGCATTAGCCAGAGGCCTTCTGTGTTAGCCTGTACTTCAGAGAAGTAGATACCAAACAGGAGAGGTCCCAGGACTGAACCCTGTGGTACTGCACTTGTCACTGGTTTGAGGTCAGATTTGGAGTCTGCAACCTTTACAGTGTGGGTTCTGTCAGTGAGCCAGTTGGCAACCCATCTTGTGACGTAGGGATTTATACCTAGTTTAGTGAGTTTAGCTGTAATTCCAGAATGGGGGATGGTGTCGAAAGCCTTGGCGAGGTCAAGATAGGCTGTGTGAACCACCTTAACCTCATCTAGGGCTTTGGTGACTGCCTCAAAAAAGTCAATCAGGTTCAGGAGGCATGATCTGCCTTTCACAAACCCGAACTGGGTGGGATCCAGAGTTTGGAGGTTACCAATGTCTTTGTTTATGAGTTCCATGATAATATATTCCATGGCCTTGCAAACCAGGCGCATCAGGCTAATAGGGTGATAGTTCCCCAGATCAGTGATGGCTCCCCCTTTGTGGAGTGGGATAACTGTTGCTGTGCGCCATTCAGTGGGCACAAAGCCTGATGCAAGGCTATTATTGAACATGGTGCTTAGGTGGGTAGCCAGTTCGTTCCGAAGTTCTTGTAAAACACCGCCTGGGATGTTGTCTGGCCCCATGGATGCTGTGGTTTTGGTTTTAGAGAGTGCAGCTTTTACCTGCGTAGTTGTGATTACAAGGACTCTGCATTCTTCCTGTATAGATATGGGCCCTTTAGGGGGTGTGGGGGGGGGGTAAAGTTAGCAATGAACCTATCTGCCAAGATGTTGGCAGTATCAGTTGGTTCTGTAATTTTCATGCCGTTGTGCTGAAACTCAGAGCAGATCTGGGTGTTGCCATCAAGATTCTTGACATAACTATAGAATGATTTGTGGTTGTCCTTAGAATTAGTGGCAATTTTGTTTTCGTAGCTAGCTTTGGAGGATCTTAAAAGGGATCTCAGCTTCTTACTGAGGCTGACCAAGGAGCTCCTCCACTTATGGGATTGTACTTTCTTTTGCAACAGTTTCTTCCGTCTGTTGTACAGTTTGTTTATGGCAGAGGACCACCAGATTGGCTTCCTTTTTTTGGAGGATAGCGTCTTGGTTCTGTTTAGGATAACACGATCCATGCACTCTTGTAAGTGCTTATAGAGTGCATTTGTGTAGGATTCAGCAGTTGTAACTGTATTGTCCATCTGCATGGGTGTCATGAAGTTCACCACTTCTGTCTTAAGAAGCATGAAGTTGGCTTTGGAGACATTTTTACTGTGATTTCCTTAATGGGGGGTGGGATTTGGATATCCAGGGTGATTAGCTTATGGTCGGATCGGAACAATGAGGAGTTGACTTCAGGTGTGGAACACCAGTCACTCATGTTGGTAATGACTAGGTCTAGGATATTGTTGCCCCTGGTGGGGGTGTGGATAAGTTGATCCAGGGCATTGGAGTTTATGAATTCCAGAAAGCATTGAACTAAGGAGTTGGTACACGAGTAGTTTACCCAGTTAATGGTGGGGTAGTTGAAGTCGCCCATTATTAGGGTGTTTGGATGAACCCTAATATTTTCCAGTACATCAAGAAAAGAGGAGTGGGAATCCTGGGGCATGGTGGGGGATCTGTAGCAAGCTACAATTTGGATTGCAGTTTTGCCCAGAGTTAGTTGCACTTGGGTAACCTCAGATGCATTATGCTGAGCATCTAGCCTGGAGGTGTGGATATCCTTAATGAATTTGGACACACCTTCACCTTTGGTGTTTCGGTCCAGGTTACATGGCCGAAAAGTGTGGTATAAGTTATAGCCTGGTAGTGCAGGGGTGCTCTCTGGAGCCTTGAACCAGGTATCAGTCACTGCACAGATATCGATGTTCTCAATTTTAAGGAGTGCCTCGAATGAGTGCATTTTGAGATTTAGGCTTCTAGCATTGAGTAGCATTACCCTCAGTTTTTGCTTGCCTGTTCCTGTTACGGTGGTGAATTTGTCATTTGAACCTTGCGCCTAAAAAAGGCACTATAGGGGCGGCAAGAGCCTTAGCCAGTATCTGGAATCCCAGGGGTGACAGGTGCAGGCCATCTCAGGCAAAGCATCGTGGTCTGTCGACCATGTCATCCCAAGCAGACAGATACTGGATCCTCTTAGAATGACACCAGAAGCTTAGCCAATTGTTGAAGTAAATCATTTTGTCCTTGTACTGCGGTATCATTCTGGGTGATGGCAGAATGCTACTCAGGGCTAGGGTCATACGTGCCTGGGCTACAAGATTGGAGAGCTCTTCCATGTCTCTTTTCATGTAGTCCAGGCAGGTACGTCTCAGGTCGTTCACACCAACATGGACAATGACAGAGTCATATTTGTACTTGTTGTGGAGTGACCTGAGTGCGTGGGTTATGTGGCGGATCATGGCACCCGACAGGCAGCTGACAGTAACTTTCTCCTTGTTTAGCCTGTTGAGTGGAACATCAGTGTGCCTGACTATAGAGTCACATATGACTAGTGTGTTGGGTACGTTGTTTTGCCTTATTGGCTGTGGTTGAGTGACACACTGAGTCTGTGGGCTATGTGTCATTTGAGTTGTGTTGAGGGATGGAGGTTGCTTGCGTTTCTGCTTTGGAGGTCTCTTTTGCTTAGACATTATTATTGAGAGCCTCCGCAAATGTTTTTGTGTTAGTATGTGTAGATTTTGGTGGTGTAGATTTAGTGAGACTATGTGATGAGTGTGGTGTGGTGCAGATGTTTGCCTTCTCCTCTTGACTGTCAAGTTCAATCTTGGTTGGAGAGAGCTTTACCTCCAGTTTGGCTAGATAAGTGCATCTCTCACAGGTTGTAGTGTTGGGTGGTAGGAGGAGAGGGTTGTCTGTATAGATGAGGAAATTTCTGCATTGCCTCAAGATGCCCAGATTCATCAGATAGACAGGAGAGAACTCAGGGAGCTGACCCTAGGACATGCCTGAATAAAAAACTATTTTCCTCTAGATAAGTGAGGAAAGTGAGTACAAGAGCTGTTTTTCTGTAAGCAAGTGAGAAAAGTAAGTACAAAAACTGTTTTCCTCTAGGTAATGAGGAAGGCTGAGTGCTATAGTAATTAGTAGCTTATTTAGTGCTTACAAGTTCTGAACAAGTGGTGAGCACAAATAAGCAAATTTAAGTGCTAAAATTAAGAATATGTATCTGCACTAGATGAGTTACAGGACAGAAACAAGTGCAAATGCAGGCTTTCAAATCAGAAAGTTGAGAGAGAGGGAAAAGATTGCCCAGACGGCCAATAAATACAATTTCTGGACCAGAACCACTCCTTATGTGGTAGACAGGTTACCTAGTGCTTACCACTCCCACTGATAAGCTAGAAGGCTTCCCTCCAACACAGAAAGGCTTGGGGGACTCAGAAGCTTACATACAGTCCTGGATACAGCAAATCTGTATCTGGACTACACTAGTTACAGGAAAGGTAGGAAACAGACTTACAGTATTTTTTTTTTTTTTTTTTTTTTTTACAGAAAAGTAGCTAAAACAGCAGTAAAAACAATTAACATGCAGTCTGTGTCAGTCTGTGTCATTTCATGTACTGAAGACTGTTGCAGTGTACAGAAGACACAACTGCCCATCAGAAGCTGATTATCCCCCTATTGCATCATCAGAACACAGGTCCACATAACTCAGAATTGAAAAATACTTGGAACCTGCTTAGGAAACAGAAATACAAACACAAGTTTGTTAAACCTAACGAAGATAGTTCTAGTGAAAAGAAAGTAAAGTAAAACTACATTTTTTAGAATAAATCAGAAAGCCAGCTTTACATTATAAACATAAAATTACTGCAAAATGAAATAGTAAGAAAAACACATTTGCAAGTGATCTTTAATTCCTTCCATTACACGACAGCTTCACCAAGCACCCAAACCGCTAACTACCACCTCTGGTCATCTGTGAAATAGACAGGGCTTTATATATATATATATATATATATATATATATATATATATATATATATATATATATATATATATATATATATATATATATGTATGTATGTATATATATATATATATATATATATATATATCAGAGAGATAGAGAGTAAGAAAATTCAAAATGGTGGGAGAACTGCAGACAAATGACTATCTTTGATACGGAAAGAATTCAGAGAATTGCAGAAAAGCTGGTTTCATGTGAATTAACTGGTGATTGATTAAGAGAAGAAGACTTAATTTAGTGTTCAGATTCAGAAATAGGGAAGGCAGAGGTTACCAGAGTAATGATGTGGAGTTTAGTGCTTTTCTGTCAGGTAGAAAGGTGATAAGGTTTAAGATATGTGGAGGGAAAGAGCTCCAGAATGTAGGAATCACTGCTGAAAGTGAATGCTTTGTTCATGACAAATGACTGCTGTGAGCAGACTAGAGTGGATATTATGATCGCTGAGGTACTGTGAGATCAAGGGGTAGTATAAGATTGGAATGGAGATGGGAAAATTGCCATTCAGTAGTAAGTCTCACTGGTGCCACTCTTTAACGCAAGCTTCACACTGTTTCACCTTTGTTGTTGAATTGTTTCAAGTGTAATAATCTGCTGATGTTCTTCATATTTATCACTGCTGCAGCAACCTTAGCTGCATGAGTTTTATCCTGCCAAGGATATAACAGCCAGCCAGCTTCCTAAGCGTCAGAGCACCATCCACACACTGAAACTGTCAAGTATCTCAAGCTGAGCTGACTGAAAGACAAGTTTGGGCATGAAGCCATTCAAAGCTTTATTGTTGCATAAAAGTACATTCCTCTGAGGCTTTTGAGGATTGATAGTCAACTTGTGCTTTCCTTAGCCGGGCAGATAAGTACTCTTTGGGGTAAAAAATTACTGATATTTTATTACTTTCCTCTTGAGGATGTAATATCCTTGTAAATAGAGCACTCATTTCTGTCAGTTTAAAAGTAGTGTTATCTAACTGATAAACTATGTTCTCTGGAGAAATTGTGTTTATTTTAAGGTTGTCAGGCTTTCATAGTGTTTTTTTTTCTGTCAAAAAAGTTACTTTTGCAGACTGGTAGTTTTATGGCATTGTGGCTTGTTTTCCCAAGGATAGAGGCACCATTTTCAGTTTGACCATGGAACAGATTGTCACTTCCACTGTTAGTCCTTCTTCCAGCAATAAACAAAAGTCATGCAAAAAACCTTTGTCACACAGTAGGCTAGCAATTTGCCTCAGCTGCAGGTGGGTGACTGTGCTGTGGCAATTTGTTCTACCTCAGACCACATATCTTTTACCCTAGATCCATCTGGTTTTACATCTACAGCCATTATGGCTGTTGGGGTCCCCTCAGTCGGCAAGGGAGAACCACTTTTGTTGGTCCCGGAAGAGGGAACAGGATGGGTTTCCTTTTTGTGTCAGAATGCTGTTCCCATCCACAGGGAAGCAGCATCTGTTAATAGAAATACAGTTAGCCACATGTTTCCTGTCAAAAATAAACAGAAAACCAAGCATGTATCTACTCTTCCTCAAATTTCTTTGGATAAGAGTAGTTTACTGGGACTGCCTCATGGTTAGATTCAGGCTATTAATCCTTCTTTTAGAGTAGTTTCCAGTAAAAGAAAGAGGGTGCTTACTTTCCTGAAGAGATTCTAGATTCTGAATTTGAACAGAAAGATGAAGGGACAGATAAAAGATTTTGTCCTCAGATTTCTGATTCATTTTCAGAGGAAAAGTCTCTGTCTGATTTTTCTTGTGGGGGTTTCTCTTAGACTATTGCTAGAATGTCTCACTGCTGAGAGTTGTTACAGAAGGATTTTCCAGTACCTACACCCATTCCTTCTGTCTTGTCTGCTTTAGAGGATGTATGTCTTATCGTCTGCAGTTTTCCTGATAATCAGCCAGCTGTCCCTAGTCAGACAGGATGTATAAAGTTCCACTGTCTTTTAAAATGTTATATACTATTTTCAAACCTAACCCAGGAGCTATTGTCTTAGCTGACTCCTCTGCTAAGCACTTAGTTAATTGCAATCATACTATTTCTAATAGGGATGGGAAATTTATAGGCATGGGAAAAAGTGTATACTTCTGCAAGTTTGAATTTCAGAATTTTAAACTGCCAGGCTCACAGGTTACAGTTTATTCTGGCATATTGTGAAAATATGAGGAACGTTTTATCTACAATTTCTTCTTATGAAAAAAATCTGCTTTAAATAACTTTATGTCTTTTATTGCAGAGGGCACTACTCATTTGCAGTATGTGTATGACTCTGTTGATACTTCTTCCAGGGCTATGGCCACTGGTGAGGTTTTAAAAAGGTTTGCTTGCCTGTACTTTCAGAACCTTTCAGATAATGTTAAAAATAAAGATTATACATTCTGTTTTGGATATAGATTTAGTGTTTGGCTCCTAAGCAGGAGAGCTGATCAAAAAATGTGATCAAAGGGGCAAGCTGATCCAGGGAACAATGTAAGTATTTTGTAAACACATGCTATTAAGACAGTACAGATAGCAATGTAATCAGTAAGAAGTTTGTTTTTGCAATAATAGTGCATGTGCTTTCATAGTATCTCCATAAATGTTAGAATATATTATAATGCACACACACTCAAAATTATATTTTTTGCTATACTTCCACAAACAAATTGTCATAGCCTGGAAAGTGTGCAACTTAAGACATGTATTCTTAAAACATTTTGTTAACATTACATAGACATAGGGCCAAATTCAGGAAGGCTTACACGGAGTTCAAGAGTAGTGTAAGCCTCCGTGTAAGCCTCCTGATTCAGGAACAGCCCAAATCTCCGTGTAAGAGACAGCTAACACGTCTCTTGCACGGACTGGGCGTGGAGATGCTCAATACCTCATTTGCAGCTCAAAGATATGCAAATGAGGTATTTGAGCGATCCACGAAGCAGAAACCAGTCCATGTAACGGACGTGTTAGCTGCAGAAATGTACTCAGCTGACAACTGAGTACATTTCTGCAAAATTAAAAACGGAGCTATGTCAGCTCCAAATAAAGGGTGCATATGTTTCATTAAGCATGCCAATGGCCAAATATGCGGCCATTGGCATGAAAAAGTGTTGCAAAAATAAGTTATATAACTTTTTTTTTTCCACTGGATTTTTGTGTTTAACTGCAGCGCACCCAGCATAAACGGGTGCGCTACCTAAAACTGAAAACCGAAGCTTATAAGCCCACAATTGTGGGATTTATGTATTACATTAAAAGTCAATGGAGGGACTTGCAGACCCAAAACAATATGGCCTCCGTTTAGTGGTTGTCAAGGGGGGGAAGCTCCGTGTAAGACATGTAACTAAGCATTACTAGGCAATCCTATGTAAATGAGGGTTACAATACTGAATCACACTGCCACATAGGTAATGAGCACTTTCTGAGTAGTGTAAGAGTTAGAGAAGGGGGAGGAACAGAGTAAGAGGTAGGTGACATCACGGGGGGGAAGGATAGTAATAAATGTACCAGATTGGAGGGCAATGTAAGGTAACAGATGACAGACAGACATCAGGGAGGGAGGTGTGTCCCAACAGAACACTAGGAAAGTCAAGAAATTGAGGGTATACGCTATCCCTACACTCAAAGTTTCTTGATATACGTGCATGTGCGCGCGTGTAAGGCAGGTTCAACATGTGGGAGCGTGTTGCAAACTGTTTACAACGGTTTGCGCGGGCGTGCACGTGTGTAAGGCAGTGTGCGCGCGTTTTAGCATGAATCAGCCTAGCTAACACCGTGTAAGGATGTGTGCGCGCGTGTAACACCGTGTAAGGATGTGTGCGTGTTTAAGTGACTGTAAGCTTGTGTAAGCTGGTGTGCACATTGCTCCCCCTCAGGAAACAGAGAGGAAACAGGAAACAACTAAAATCCAGGTAAACTGCCAGAGGATACTACTGGAGTTAATTGGTGGAAACAATTAGAAGCAGGCAATTACACAGGCAGACTAGAAGCCCAACCCAGCACTTAAAACACTGCAAGGAGCAGTGCAGGCTGTTTCTCACAACAGATACTGCCAGAAACTAAGCTATCAGAATTGAAAACTGAAAAAAGCTGAACTCAGAGCAGAAATGCTAGGGGCTGCCATAGCTATTATAGTCAGGCATAGGCGAATTGCTGAGGGTGGTGACAATGCAGATGCTGACAGACAACCCAGAGTGAGGAGAAGGAGAAGAGTATACAGGCCCAGGGTCACCTACCATGGGTTACATGAGCTGGAGATAGTAGAGCGCTATAGAGTGGATAGAGAGCTCCTGCAGCAGATTGTTGAGCTGTGCAGGCCACGCCTCACACACAGAACCAACAGAGGGGAACCCATACCAGTGGAAACCAAGGTATGTGTTGGCCTAAGAATACTAGCAACAGGTACCTTCCAGAGACAAACTGGTGATATGATGGGGATATCACAGGCATCAGCCTCCAGGGTACTGCACCAGTTCCTGGATGCCATGTCACCACATGTCAGTGATCATATATATGTCCCTAATGACCGTGAGGTTGTGGCCAGCAATATGCGTCTTTTCCAGCAAATAGCGGGATACCCTGAGGTGCTGGGTGCAATAGACTGCACGCACATACGCATCAAAGCACCAGCCGGTGAGCGGGGTAGAGCCTACATTAACCGCAAGGGATACCCCTCCATCAACTGCCAGGTCGTGTGTGATGCCCAGGGCATAATAATGAATGTGTGTGCTGGCTGCCCTGGGAGCTACCACGATTCCCACATCTGGCATCTGACGCAGCTGTACCAGTCATTTGCCAATGGGGACTTCCCACACGGACACCTAGTGGGGGATGCAGGTTATGCACTTGAGCCGTGGCTGATGACACCCATCAGAAATGCACACACACCTGAACAGGAACACCATAATGAGGCACACGCACAAACACGTAATATCATAGAGCGTGTGTTTGGGCTGCTCAAGTCACGGTTCCGGTGTCTGGACACGTCTGGTGGAGCTTTGCAGTACACACCAACTACATGTACCCAAATGATCATGATATGTGCTATGCTACATAATATGATCCTGCGGAAACAGCTGCAGCAGGACCAGCACAGGGCTGGGCCAAACATCCCCACCATTGCCAAGGCCACCACAGGCAGGGGTGACTCGGAGGTGGAACAACCTGACCTTGTCCCAGTAGGCAGAAGGAGGTGTGCCCAGTATGCCCTGGCCTTGGCAAAGGGGCAACGTGATAGCACATACGCTTGGTCAGTAGGAACACTGGGACTGATACCGCTCTGACTCACTCATACAGTAACAGGGATGCCTAACATGACACAACCTGCTTCCAAACGTACAGGGAGTGTAGTATGTGTATCCGACAGAGGTGGCCCTGCAGCACCACCTGAGGCATGAATGCCATGTGTTAAGTAATGTAATATCATGTACAATATGCACACCTGAGGACCCCAACTAACATCCATATCCACGCATATGACCCTGTGGAAACAGCTGCACGTCATACAGTGATGTACATGTGCAAAAACATGGAACAAGATACAAAATGAGGGTGACTAGCAATAAATAGCATGGATAACCACACACCCATGTTTGTACCACAACAAGAAGCAACATGGAATAGCCATGGTCAAAAACCAATGGCTAAAACCGACTACTACTATATAGCTTGCTGCAGACCACTGTCCTAATAGCAGGAACTGCCCCAGGCCTATGTCCATAGGTTCATAGGTTCATACTACGCTATCTGCCCTAGGGCATTAATAAGCCTAGCCCAGAGTTTTGTGATTTCTGCCACCCCTGCAAGTTGATGGATAATATGCCCATTATTTTGCTGTGCCTCTGTCAAGCAGTGATACTGAGGTTATCCCTGGGGTATACCTGCAATCTCCCATCCATTGGTCAAGATCTCACTTGAACAAAGCCAGTGAGGTGCTCAGCCTCACATCTACCAGGATGTTGTTCCACAGCATATGGACTCTCTGGGTGATGAATCTGTCCCTCCAGCACATCCTATTAATATCTGTGTTGAGGTTTAGGTCTCCTGCCCTTGTAGTTCTGATGGATGTAGAGGTCTTGAGGTGAAGCATGTTCATTAATTCTGGGTTGGACATAGCCTTGTATGTCAGGCACAGGTCACCTCTGAGCAGACAGTAAGCGACTGAATACAGCTGGAATTCCTTCAGTCGGGCAGCATAAGAAATATGTTTGAGACCCTTTCACCTCCTGTCGAGGAATTTGTGGGCCCATCCAATCTGAATGGGGCATTGTATGCAATCATTGGTCTGATGAGTGATGAGTACAGGGGAACAATGACCTCCCTTGATCTAGATGTGAATCACTGCAGGATGAGGTGGCCAATGTAGAAGGCCTTCCAAACTACCCTGGCCATATGAGTGTCAAACAAAAGGTCACTGTCAACCTGGGTGCCCAGGTCCCTGATAACCTACGTTGTGCTTAGAGGATTGCCACCTAGATGGGAAGTAGTGGTAACCTTGTTCTTCCTGAAGGGTATGGCTATGCATTGTTTAGTGTTTAATGTAAGGCCATGGCTGTGGCACCAGTTATCCGTGTCTATGAGACCCTTCTGAAGGATGTCTGTGTCAGATGGGTTTCCAACTATGCTTCCCAGTTTGCAGTCATCTTCAAACTTTGTCAGCCATAATCCTCCTGTGTTTGCTCGTACTTCTGAAAAGTAGATACTGAACAAATGTGGGCCCAGGACTGAGCCCTGTGGGACACC